>NW_006239064.1:1270169-1287913 GCF_000226075.1 Solanum tuberosum
GGGTGAGGTAAAAAAATTGAATTTAAAAACAAGCTTTAAATTTTTAAATTTTTTTTGGGGGGGATGGTTTGAGTGTAAGGACAAAATAAATTGATTTTTTCAACAAAAAAATAATTGTAGTTTGAAGTTGGAAGAGAGTTTTGGAAAATGTTTTCCTTAAGTTTTGAAGGAAAGTCATTTTCCTTAAATTTGAGGAAAATGAGTTGATTTGGAAAACATTTTCCAAAACATTTAACCCAACCAAACATGAGAAAATTGGAAAACATTTTCCATCATACCAAACACACCCTAAGATATAAATTAGGCACAACTTTTCATTTTTATCCTTATTAATTATTGTCAAATTTATGATTAAAATAACTAAACATTAATTAATAATTAATTCCAATACTAACTAATGGAGGATAAAATTAGAAGAACATTCTAAAAATAGTATTGAAAATTGAACAATTAAGTTAATTTGAAAAATGAAAAATATCTCAACAATTCAATTAATTTGAAATGGAGGGAGTATGTTAGATTTATCAAGAGTTCAACTTTTACATAATGAGATAATTTACTATCATACAAATATAATTAATATCACTTTTTTTTTTTAAACTATGAATAAATATTGATCTAGCACACAACATGCTGATTTTTTTCTCTAGATATTTTTATATATTTTTTTAATAATAGAATTAGCCTGAGCTGGCTATTCCAAAAAAGCAGTACATACTAAGTCGGTGTTTGGACATGCAATTTCATATTGCGATATAAAATTATGACATAAAATCAGCATTTGAACATGTGATTTCACCTATCATTATGTTTTAAACCATTTACATCTCATATAGTGATTATTCTCACAAACATATAATTTATTATTACTTCAAATCAATTTCTACTTTACCATTTAAATTCACCAAATTCATGATTTTTTTTATCAAATTGACCAACAATAGCTCGAAGTAATAATGTTGGTTCGTCTTCTCAGTCATATGAACGAAAAATGCAAGTTCAATGTGAGAACATTGTTTGTACTATGTGGGAGGACTGTATTAAAGACTAGTACACCACAAGTTATATTTGTTTTTTTTTTATTAAGTTAAAGCTTGATCAATAAATATTGTATTTTTAAGAATATCTTTTTGATAGTGTATTATGGGATTTTATAATTTTTTATTTATTTGGTAAGATTGTATAAAGAATTGAGATAATTTTAATAGTTTTACAATTTGAAATAATGAGATGAAGTTGAAGTTTTGTTTGGACATGCGATTTGAACTTTTCTGTTGTATGTTTTCTCATAACTTCCAATTCTTTATACAATCCTACCAAATAAGCACAACTTTATAAAGTCGCATAATACACTATCACAAAGATATTCTTAAAAAATATAATATTTATTGATCAAACTTTAATTCAATAAAAAAATCAATATATGCTTCGGGTCTTAACTTAAAAAAACTCGGGGTGTTACAATATCATCACACTATATCTATTTACTGTCATGATACCATTGATGTATGTTTCAATCCTTCAATGAGACCTTCATGATACAATCACAATATATCTACATACTGACATGGTATCATTACAGTTTGTTTCAATAGGTAATGATACCATCACATTGGTATTATTGATGTCTGCTTCAATCTTTCAATGATATTATCACGTTATATATATGTATATAATAGCACGGTATCATTGACTAATAATCAATCATTCAAGGGAGAAAATCATAATTTCTCAATGATACCATCATAATATATCATATATTAGCATGATATCATTAAAAATGTTTCATATAATCAGTAACAACCTTCATATCATGTCTGATACCATCACAATATATGAGTATTAAGTTATGGTAGCACTAAGGTTTCCTTTTTTCTTTCATTCACAAACTACCCATGCATTAATGATACCATGACGATATCACATACTGCTACGATATCATTTAGGTTTACTACATTCATTCATGTACAACCAACTCATTTTTCAATGAAATATAGCACGATATCTGTAACACCCCGAAAATCTAGTGACCTAAGCTAGAGCCTAACTTGAAGTCTAGTGTCCTAAATAGGGTTAGTATGAATATAAAAGTTGTAAAATGTCCTCCCTAACCTAGTACTAATGATTTAGGGCCTACACGTCAAGGCATGACCCCTTAGGACCCCCCAAGGGTCCTTGAGGAGGACCCAAGGTAAGGTCCAAAAGTTGTCAAAAATAGCTTGTGACCACGATTGGGCACCCACGAGTCGTGGGTGGATCCACGCTCTGTGGTTGGGAGTCGTGGGTTAAGACTTAGTCTCCCCAATGAATCCCCCATTTTTCCAGTCTCTGAACCAAATGACGCCTTAGAAGGACGGTCCGTGGACCCATCCACGGTCTGTGGATCACACCTGAAGGTGTTGTCTTGGTTCGGCCTTAGTGGGGGTGTTTTGGTAAATTGCTTTAAGGGTTAGTTAAGTGAAGGGACAATTATTTTGGGTTAGTTAAAGAATTTTAAGACTATTAAAAAGATAAAACACTATTTTTCAATTCATTATTTCAAATCACTCAATTAGAAACTATCCCCTCTCTCAAATATTTCTCTCTCTAATCCATTGAAAAACAAGGTCAAGGTCAAGCTAGGGGTTCAAGAACAAGTCTTTCTTCTACGATTTATCGAGGAAATCAACCTAAGGTATGGATGCTCTTCATTCTTGGGTAGCTATTCCCTAAGAAGTTCCTTCAAAGTATGTTTCTAAGACTTCCAAAACCCAGGGTTTTCATCTAGTCATGGGTCTTCTTCCAAAAGGATTTCTATTGTTTAATTATGGTTGATTAAGACGATTTATGATTATATTAATGGTGTATTGTTGGATTTTGATGAAAATCTCCATTGGACCCATGATTTTCCATTCTTCCTAAATTGTGAACTATATATGGCTTGATTGATGATGAGAGCTTGACAATTGATTATGTTTATGTTTATTAAGTTGTTGAATCATGTAATTCCCCTATCTAGTGTTGTAATTCTAGAAGATTGGGGTTGATCTTAATTTCCTAGCCTTGAAGGGCAATAACTAGGGTTTATATATGTTAATGAAGATTATATATGAGTTCATGATTTACTTAGATAATGATGATCCTATGACTTGTGTAATTGTGGTATTGATGTGAGATCATTTTTCCTTATACCCTTACACTTGATTATGCATGAGGTATGTATGTATGTTATGATAAGCTTGTTGTGTTGATTGAAAGGCTATTCTCATGAAACACTATGAATGTTATGTGAAGGGTTTACTCACGTGTTGATGGTTCTAAGGTTGAAAGGACATTCTCACCTAATGAATCTATGAGCTCTTATAGTATTATGTTGGTTGGGTACCTAGTGCATTCTCTTGTGAACATGAACTTAAGTAAAGACTTAATATGACTATTAAAGGGAATTATGCTTAGCACCGAGCGTATATGAACAATGAGATAGAAGCTTTTACGTTTAGCAAGTCCGGTTTCCCAATGTATGTTGTCTCATGGGATGGAAACATTTTACGCTAGTTGTCCGGGTTTCTAGTAGCAATCCTCATATCCCATAACTATGTGCCCACATAGGTATTTAGCTAGTGGATCCACCTAAAAGCTATTATGAAAGTTCTACCTTAGGCAAGTAGGACACCTCTTTTCGGTGTGGGGGTAGAACACCGGATTCCATGTAGCTCACATGGTCTAAGTCGGTTAACGCTAAACTTCCATGTATGATGTGAATATGAATTATGATAAGAACATTGACTTTAATTATGACTTCTTAAGAGGCACTACTTAGTATGAGTGGGGGTATGGGACTTCACTTATGCATTGCGCAAGTAAACCTTAAGAGGGGTTATGGTGAGGTTCTCTTATGTTACGAAGACTTATGAATTATGTATGAAAGGTATGTATGAATGTTAAGGTTGACTTCACTTGATGCAAGATATGAACATGAATGACTCCTTACTTATGTATGTTGGATATGAATAAGGTAAAGTAAGATATGTATGTTGTTGGTGACCTAAATGTGGTACTTAGCATTTGGTAGGGTTATGGGATCTTATCTTTGCATTGCACTAGTATGGCTTTGGGTTGCTTATATGTTGGTTTGACTTATGTTTTTCTTAAATGTGCATTATGGTTTCCAAAACCTGTTAAAGGCATGATTTCAACTAAATGTCCCTTTTATGCATGTTTTAAGGATTTTGTGCATGGCTTCCATACTTAGTACATTATTTGTGCTAACCCATATTTTCTACATTCTATGAGTGTAAGTTCCGATCGTTGAGAAGTACTACTTTCTTCAAGTGAAGTTTGGGTTGACTATTCCCTAGGCTTGGTGAGTCCTCAAGTTCGAGGACAAGATGTTATCATTTCTTAGCATTTATTGTACTTTTTTTTAAGACTTTATTGATGTAAAGGGCTTTTGACCCTATTTGTACTCTCTATTGTACTAGATGGTGATTGAGACAAGTCTAGATTCTTATTTTTATTTATGAAAAAAAAGTTGACTTCTATTGTAAAAGTTTTAAATTTTCCACAATTATTCTATGTCTTTATGTTATGATTATGCTAAGGGCTTGTATGAGACCCATCGGTGTCAAGTACGACATGTTACTTCTAGGGGTTAACCCCATGTCGTGACAATATCATTGAGTAATGAGTAGTCCTTCGAGGGAGGAACTCATAATTTATCAATGATACCATCATAACATACCGTATACATGGTATCATAGAACTATTTCATATAATTAATAACACTCCTTAGATCATGTATGATACCATCATGATACATGAATATGTTGTTATGGTAGCACTGAGGTTTTCTTCAATTCTTCGATGAGACCTTCATGATACTATGAAAATATATCTATATATTCATGGTATCATTGAGGTTTACTTCAATCCTTTTGGTTATATCATTATAATATCATCATAATATATCTGATAACATTCATGAGGATTGCTTCAATCTTACTATGAGACCTTCATTGTAATGATCCGATTTGTCATTTTTTGTTATGTTCATAAAATTACTATTTTATCCCTCCCAATATTGACCCCGATTTATTTATTTTTTTGAATTGTGAAAGTTGGGTTTGAATTTTGAGTAAAAAAATGTGCTTTTTTTTGTAAGTTCTGAGTTTGAAAGGCTAAAGTTGTTAAAGTAGTGATTTTTGGTGTCATTTGAAGTTTCGAGTGTCGAAAGGAAATTTTGTTGATTCTATCAGTCTCGGAGTGTAGTATTTGGTCTATGAGATTATTGATTTTAGATTCGAAATCTTTTTGAAGATTTGAGTTCCTAAGTTGGAAATTTGTGAAATTTTAGCTTTTGAGTTGACTTTGATCAACATGCGGGGTTCAAATGCTCGAATTGGAATTCCGAGAGTTCTATTGGATTTACGGGATGATTTTAGGCCTAAGTGAGGTCTTGGTTGAATTTTCAGAGGTTCCGAGCTTGATTTGGCTTTATTAGGCGTTATGCTAGTTTCTTGTGACTTTCACGGATGTCGGGTCAATGAGAACTAGGATTCGTATTTTGATGGTTCCATTGTGTTCGAAACATCGAATGTAGTGAAATTTCATATATGATTTGTTTGTATGCGGTTTCGAACGAATCTCGAGGGTCCATTAATTGATTTGTGTTTGGTTGTGTTTTGTTGGTGTCTGCAGGCTTCGATTTTGTGGAGACTTATTCGCTTAAGCGAACTGAACCTTAGCGATTTCTACTTAAGCGAGCCTGAGTCCGCTTTTGCAACATCTGAGAGGGGCTTTGAGCAGAAATTTTGGGGCTTAAGCCCCATTTTTCATTTTGAGCTTTGTAAAATCCTTCGAGGCGATTTTGAAGAAATTTCTTAAGCTAAATCATTTGGGTAAGCTTTTGTGACCCTAAAACTTCATTTCTCTTTGATTATTTATGAATTTTAACATCAAAACTTAAGATTTTGATTGACAAATGACAAGGTTTTTCAAGAACTTGAGTCCTAAACAAAAATGGTGATTGTGAACTTAATTTAAGCCTTTTTTCGAAATAATTTTCACCAATGAGTTCCAAATTCCTTGGGTAATGTTTTCAAATAGAGATTTTCATATTCAAACCTCATTTTCAGAATTGAAGTTTTGAGCTGAATGACTCATTTTTCAAAGAGTATGATATGATTATTAGTATTTCCAAAATCTTATTATGATTAATTGATTGAATTAGATTGGGTGGCTTTGGAAGTTGTTCGGAAGGGAAAATCTCAAGTCTTGGATTAACTATTTGATTGAATTGAGATAAGTTATCTCCTAAATCTTGTAAATCTAGTAGAATCGTGTATTTCCTTTCATTATGTGTTGGGGAGTAATGGGAATGAGGTGATGGGTTCATGTTCCACTTGATTAACCTTAATGAATAAAAAGAGGATTAATAAAAAGGCTACGTGTTGATCATAATGCTATTGATTTGCCTTGTTGTGAGCCCTATTTGATTGATTGACCAAATGCTTTGATGGCATTAATGTGAACTTGAATCGCTTGAATTGTTGTCTCTCTTTTATGGCGTGAAGTTGCTTAATTGCATTGTTATTATTGAGCATCGTGATGAGACATGTGATATTATGCCGAAGAAAAATGATTCCGGCAAGTGATGTGATATAAAGTCGGAGAGAAATGATTTCAGAAATTGATGTGATATAAAGCCGAAGGAAAATGGTTCCAATAGTGATAATGTGCTGAAGGGAAATGATTTTGACAAGGGATGTGATATAAATCCGAAGGAAAATGGTTCTAGCTAGTGATAATGTGCCGAAGGAAAACACTTCGAACAAGTGATGTGATATAAAGTCGAAGGGAAATGGTTCCGACTAGTGGTATGATATAAAGCTGAAGAGAAATAGTTCCAGCTAGTGATATGATATAAAGCCGAAGGAAAATGATTTCAGCTAGTGATATTGTGCCGAAGGGAAATGGTTATGGCAAAAGTTAATTATTGTGACTTGATGCATTTTGATATTTGTGATTGATCTATTTGTCAGTTATGATTGATCTACTTATTACTTTTGATTGACATACTTAATACATGTTGGTTGTAGAACTGAGACTATTGAACTATGTGGTTAAGCCTTGTGAAATTCTTAGGTTGAGTTGATTACTATGCAGGTTGTCGTTTGAGGAGGTTCGGTTAGGATGAAATGAGTATTCGATTTCTAGCTAGTTTGCCTTGTTTATTGTTTACTTGTTGAGTACCGTGTTGGTTGGTACTCACTCATTGCTTCTACACTTGTGTAGGTTACGAGTCTGGTACCGTGTGATTGCTCTTCTTCTTCTCCTATTTACGAGACTTGTCAAAGTGTTTTTGAGAGGTAGTTGTTTGTCATTGCGGTGGATTCTCTTGCTCGTATTTTATGCTTTGTTCTATTCTAGAATCAAAGACATTGAGACTTGTAATTATATTTCATTTCTACACTTTATGTATTAATGACTTGTACACGTGACAATCAAGTTTTGGGGTTATTATAGAATGAATAAATTTCCGCGTTTATCTTGTTCTTGTTTTACTTTCCACATTTCTTTCTTTTCGTTGGTTTGAAGTTGGCTTGTCTTCGAGGGTTAGACAAGTGTCATCACATCCATTTTTGGACCGTGACATTCATAATGTCGTCACATTATAGTTATGCACATACTTTTATGATATCATTGAAATTTGCTCTAGTACTCAACGATACCAATCATAGCATATTTATATACTGTCGTCATATTATAGAGGTTTGATCTTATCAAAATTTATAGACTTATCAAAAAAAAAGTTATATCAAAATTTATATTTTTATCAGTTTAATATTTGATAAACAGGTCATTAATATTACTCCTAGTTTAGTATATGTGTTTTGCACATGTGTATCCGTAAATTAACCCCCCATCCCCCTAGACATAACCAACGGACCGAAAATTGCATGTGTTGTGTATTTTTGCTTTTTGTTGAAGCTGACAGGCCACAATATGCAAATTCAACCAAACATGATTGAATATTATTGTTGTTATTATTACTTTACTATATATATATATACATTTTATATATAGAAAGAAACAAGGTGTGCATACATGAATAAAACTCCATACTATTGATCTTGGGAGTTGGGACCCAACCAAAGAAATTCTCTTCAATTATTTTAACTTATTGATGAGAGAAATTTAAGTGGTAAATAGCAAAATGTCTTTATTATCTTAAAAATTCTATGTTATTTTCTTTAAAATGTTGTATTTAATAATATAAAGTAAACACAATAATTAATCTTTTTATATATACTTATTACTATCAATTAACGCGATACACACTTGCCGTTAACTAGTTATTTAATAATTAATATATATGAAATTAAAGTTGCAAACTTGCAACATATGGTAATTAAATAAGGGAAAATGCTCAAATATGTCATCAAATTTTGATAAAAGACTTATCTACGTCATTCGTTAAAAGTTTGACTCATTTATGCCCTTTTCGTTTGAGAAAAGGCTCATCCATGCCATTATTTGTTAACAAAAAATAATTTTGGTTTTGCAAAACTATTTATTACACGTGGTCAATTATGATTAAGCCACCTTATTAATTAAATCATTTTCTAAAATAAAAAAGACTTAAATATGTCATCGAATTAAGAAAAGACTCATCTATATCATCTATTAAAAATTTGACTCATCTATGTAATTTCAGTTAATAAATAATGACATTAATGATTTTTTTTCTCAAATAAAAAGAAACATAAATAAGTTAAACTTTTAACTAATAACATAAATAAACTTTTTTAATTTAGATATATTTTACGCCTCTAATTAATTTTTTTAAGGCCTCCAATTCTATTGAATTGTCCGCTATCACTACACTCTTCTTCCTCGCCTACCAACACCTTTTTTTTCCCCTTAAATTTTGGTGTTCTATTAGGTAAGATTCAACAAAATGACAAAATTGTTTTTCATATAATTGGGTTTTGATTGAATTACATTTAATGTGCTAAAATATCTCATCCTTTTAAAATGTCCACCACCAATATATTAGGGAGAAATTGGTAATTAGAGAGTCCCTCATCCTTCTCAAGTTACTGGATAATGGTGTTCGTATCAGTACGAATCCAATATATATTATTATTTTAATTTCAATTTATATGATATGATAGAATGAAATTTGAAGAATCAATTAATTTTTTATATTTGTTTTTTGTAAGATAGTTGACAAACAACTACTTTTCTAGCCTCGTCAACATGTATGCTTTCCTAACAGGGGCAATATAGGAATTTTCTTAATATTATGCTGAAACAACATTGTACATGAATACTCTCTCTATGTCATTTTTTTCCAATTTTCTTTTTATTACCCAACTGTCTTTTAAAGAATGGACCCCATCTGAGTAATTTCCATTTCCTTCTCTTTATTTGTGCCTCACAATATTTTTAAAAAATTTCTTTCACTTTGTCTATTTTGTGGTAAATTATTCTTTTTAAATTTAATTACTCAATTTATTATATTTTAGCTACAAAATATATTAGAGGTACAATTTAAAAAAAATATTTAATTGACTCTTAAAATGCTATTAGTATCATATGAATATGAACAGATGGAATAACATATACTATTAAAAGTTACGTAACAGATATTATAAACCACAATATTTAGCAATTGTAAATATTTTGATTGACTCTCTAAGTCCATATGTATCATTTATATTGAAAAAGAAGAAGTAACAAGTATTATTTGAAAATGACGTTAAAAAATTCAAAATTCATAACAAACTAACAACTGAAAATATTTATGAATATTTATATAAATTGAAACGGAAATAACATACATTATTTTAAAATGATATGGAAAACACAAAACAATTATACTTTAAATATATATTTTAAAGATAAATATAAAAAGTAAATTGATTCTTTAAATTCCATTTGTATCAGAGACCAAAATAATGAAATATATTGGCACAAATATCTAGAGTATTATTGAAAGAGACAATTGCCTGCGTACATTTTAGCAATTTTTGGACGTAAAGAATTGTGCCACTAAATTTTCTGTCCACAAAAAGTAGATTGAATTAAATAATATTTCTTAATTAATTTAATACTCCTCTGTCAAAATTACTTCTTCAGTTTTTCTTTTTTTAGTTCTTTATTTTGACAAATCAAGAAAACACACAATTTTTTATATAGTATATCTTTAATTAATTAATTTTTAAAAATATAAAATTTCTTTAAAATCTTAAATTTTTTAATTCATCCACTAATAGGAATAAATAGTTAACTCACTATGTCAATTATTATTTTCTTAATAGATTTATCGATTCGAAAATGGACAAATAATTAGGGACGGAGAAAGTAAAAATAAAATAGTTTCTCATAGTTATTGTGCAAGAAAAATGACAACAGTGCCCCTCAGTGTTGTCCTCCAATGAATCCATCAATATATTTAGAACTATAGTGAGATTGTGAATAAAATAGTATTTTGATTGGCTTAAAAGTTGTTAAAATCTATTTTTAAGTCAGTTTTTTTATTTTTGAAAGTGTTTGGTAAATATAGAAATAACTTAAAATAAGTTTAAAAATGATTTAAAATAAGTTAGAAAGTATTTGGTAAGGTTAAAAATAACTTAAAATAAGAGCTCGTTTGGATTGACTTAAAAGTTGGTCAAATCTACTTTTAAGTCAGTTTGACTTTTGGAAGTGTTTGATAAATATAAAAAATAACTTAAAATAAGTCAAAAATATTTAAAATAAGTTACGAAATGTTTGGCAAGACAAAAAATGACTTAAAATAAATTAAAAACCAAAAGTAGATCTCCCTTTACTTTTTATTTTTTGACTTAAAAGTCATTTCAGTTTGACTTTTTATTTTTGACTTAAAAACTACTTTTTTTAGTCAACCCAACTGGGCTCTAAATGTGCCATTAAATTTTGAGAAAAGACTTATCTATGTCATACGTTAAAAGTTTGGATCATTTATGTCATTTTTGTTTAAGAAAAGGCTCATTCATGTCATTATTTATAAACTAAAAAAATTTTGATCTTGCAAAATTATTTTTTAAAAGTGGTCAATTACGATTCTTCCACGTCATTAATTAAATTATTTTTTTAAAGTGAAAAGGGTTAAATATGCCATCGAACTTTGAGAAAAAACATATATATGACATCTATTAAAAGTTTGACTCATCTATGTCATTTCAGTTAGCAAACAACGACATGGATGAACATCTTCTCAACCGAAAATAGTATAAATGAACCAAAATTTTAACAAATGATATAAATAAGCCTTTTCTTTAAGTTTGATGGTATATTTAAGCATTTTTCTTAAAAAGCAAAAATCTCAAATTTGAATATACATGATATTTTACTTTATTTTTCTTTAAAATATTTTTTCCTCAAAATGATCCTGCGCTATGTTGAGATTCAAGAAAAATCAATTTAATGCCCTAAGTTTTTTCTTAAAAAAATCACAGATAAATCAACCGTTGCTAGTTTTTGGGTGTATCCTGGATAAACTGTTTTTATGTAATAAATCACAAATTATACATGAGATGTATAAGTCGCACTTGGTATATTTGGTGCAATGAGATCGATTGAGAAGGTATGACCAGAAAGAATCAATTCCTACCTTATAGAATATTACCTATTTCACCAGCTCAACTGCCATTACAGATTTATGCATTATGTTTTTTCTAAAACTAATATTTTTTTAATGAAATAATCAGATGTATTTGGATCGTGAAATTAGCTAGTAATATTTGCATATGATAGACTGTCTACGTTACGACCTTGAATGCGATCCTTCTCTCAACTATTTGTGAATACGAAATGTTTCCCTGTTCTTTTTATATTGGGAAAAAGATCAAGTATAATATCGAATTTTGATAAAATACTCATCTATGTCATTCGTTAAGAGTTTGATTCATTTATGACATTATCGTTTGAGAAAAAGCTCATCCATGCCATTATTTGTTAACTGAAAATAATTTTGGTTTTGCAAAAATATTTTTACATGTGGTCAATTATGATTCGACCACATCATTAATTAAATCATTTTTAAAGGTGAAAGGCTCAAGTATGCCATCGAACTTTGAGAAAAAGCTCATTTATATCATTCGTTAAAAAATTTTGCTCATCTATGTCATTTCAATTAACAAATCGTGACATGAATAAATCTCTTCTCAAATAGAAAAGACACAGATGAGCCAAACTTTTAATTGATGAAATAGATAAATTTTTCACAAAGTTCAATGACAAATTTGAGTCTTTTTTCCTTTTATATTAATTGAATACTTTTTGTTTTACATATTTCTTAAAATATATTTAAATAGAAGAATGATTTTACTAATTTATCTCTTGAGAAATTTTTTTAGAACGTACAAATTTGCTTACATTTTAAAAAATTAATAATTATAATGGTAAAATAAAAAAATTATAATTAGTTCTATCTTTATTTTATTCATTTTTATATATAAGTAAGTAGAGGTAACGAGTTGCTCGGATGGTAAGCACTCCTCACTTCCAACCCGACGGTTGCGAGCTCGAGTCACCAAGGGACCAAAAGGGGTGGGAGCTCCTAGGGAGAGAAAAAAAAAGTTGAGGTAACTATTTTTAGTGATGCGGATAATTAATTATTAATATGATGAGACTGAGGTAATATGTGCTTATGCTTCAAATATTCTTGGGAAAATGGTTTGAAATATATCCGAACTTTGATCGAAATTGCTATAAAATACCGAACTTTGGAAATGACCTTTTACCCCCCTGCACTATTTAATAGTGTATTTTAAAGGTATATATGTGCCCACGTGGACATCATAAATATTGCATCATTTTAAATAGTAATGTGTCCGCATGGGCACATATATACCTTTACAATACACTATCAAATAGTGCAGAGGATAAAAGATTTTCCATAAAGTTTGGTATCGTAACAACAATTTCGGCCAAAGTTGAAGTATTTTTCATATCATTTTCCCAATATTCTTTGCACACATTTTTCTAGGCCCATGTGTGTTCCCTAAGGAAAAATAAATATACTTAATTTGTTGTGTCTCGCTAACTATTGACTGAAGTTTATATAGGAAATTTAATTTGGATAATTGTTACGTTGTTTTATAATGGATTGTAATATATTATTTTAAGGAATACAATTTTTGAATAGATTATATCGTTCTCCGTCATAACTTAATGTTACACATTCATAATTTGAATGATAAACCTATAATAAAAGTAGGGTATTGGATAGAGCTATTGTAAGATGATATGATAAAAGATGAAATATGATTATTAAATAATAAATAAAGACAAAATTAGAAGAAAATATTAAGGTAACGACGTAATCACACCAAATCAATCGTTACATAAAATAGATCTTTTCGTCATTATCTAAAGAGATAAGTGTCAAAAGCACACCTAAACTATCCCTTTTATTTGAGTTTCACACCTAAACTATCCGCTCCTAATTTATTTATTTATTTTTACATTTTTCTGTTCTGTGTTAGATATGTACATATATTTTTAGGAATTTTTTTCGTGTACCGAATGTAACATGAATAATAATAGTCTTGCGGCAACAAGTAAAATATATTTTCGATATGTATACATCTAACACAAAACGAGAAAAAAATTGAAAGCGGAGGACTGGGTGGAGTAGGTAGAATTTTTTGGGAAAAAAAAACAAAATAATATCTAAATTAGTATTTGAGCGGTGGGGATCGATGAAGTAAAAAAAATTATATAATTTTATAAAAAAATTTAAAATAAGAAAAAAAACTAAAAAAATGAGGTGGAGGGAGGAGTGGTTATGGTGAGGAAGTGATGGTGTGGGTAATAAAAATATTTTATTATTTTATTTTTAATCTTTAATTTTAACTAATATTAATAATTTATTTAATTTTTTTCAAGATGAAATGTTTTGTCCATGTGGAGTATAATATGACAATTTTTTAAAGTAAAAGAGAGAATGTATTACACACACCATGATGTGAGTGTTATAAAAAAGAGAGATGTGTTTCTCAAACTAATAAGTGATAGTTTAGGTACGAAACTCACAGTCCCAATAATTTAGGTATGAAACTAAAAAAAAGAGTGCAGTTTAGATGTGTTTTTGACACTTATCTCTTATCTAAATCTGAGTTTAAACAATACAATATAATCGAATTTAAGTAACAATCAAAATAAATATTGTATTTAAACTAACAATATAATACAATACAATGAGTAACAACCACAAAAAAACAAGATGTTACACTCTCAAGTCTCAATAGTTCAGATGTGAAACTCAAAAAATGACATAATATATCTTAATATAAGTTTATTAAACAATGGCCCATAATTCACAACCTTTTTCCTTATATATATACATTTACCCTCTCTTTCTCTCTGTATATTTCATTTCTTGCTTCATCTTTCTCTCTTGTTCTTTCTCCTCATAGATTTTCAAGAAAGCTTGAAGGAATGGCCAAGACTACTAATGGGTAAAGTACTCAAGTCATTCTAAATTGAGTAAAAAAAATATTTCTTATGATAAAATTTCATCATATTATTGTTATACTGATTAAAGTTCAATTACTTTACTACAATTTTTATTTTTGTAATTTTACTGATATCTAGTTAACAAAATATGTACACGTTTTATTTACAGATTTAAGGGGCATGATATGTTGGCACCTTTTACTGCGGCATGGATGATTGATATGGGACCTTTAGTTATAGATAGAGCGGAGGTTAGATTTTGAGTTTTATTTTTGTTACGAGTTTTAAGTTATATGCATTGTTAGTATAATTATTTTTTTTGGTTACCTGAGGCATAAGTAGCTTCTGAATTATGATCGAAGTTTCAATGACATACTTTAATTTAATAGGGTCCTAATTAAATTAAGTTGTATCGCTGAAATTTCGATCATAATTCCGGAGATATTCATGCTTTATCCCTTAATTATTTATCATTATGAAAATAAAATATTTTTTAATTTAAAGTTTGTTGGTTATTTTTAACTTTTGAGAAACTTTTAAGATATTATGCTTTTAACATTTGTGTAATTTGTTATAGGGTTCTTATGTCTATGACGTAAATGGAAAGAAGTACCTTGATTCTTTATCTGGTTTATGGTGCACAGTATTAGGTATTTAATTACAATCCTTAATTATTGCATTATTTGATTCTATTGGCTAATTTTGTCTTTCATTTGATTTAATTCCACCAGTTTTCTCTTTTGTTACTGAAGTGTTTAATTCTCGCCACAACAAAAGAGATATTTAATAACAATTTTTATAGCGGCAGAAATAGTATTTAACATCAATCACAATTACAAAAATATGAAATTAACTACGAAATTTGTCTGTAGTCTCTATCTAATCCATTGTTAAAAGGCTCTTAACTAATTGAATATTCTTGAAATTTGTAAGTACCATAATTAAGTTGGATTAATTTGGGATTTTTGTCGTTTAGCTACTGAATTTTGTTCTGTCAGTAGTCTCTTGTTTTCTAATACTCCCTTCGTTTAAAAAAGAATGACCTCCTTTCCTTTTTAGTCTGTTTAAAAAAGAATAGCCCTTTTCCTTTTTTGGTAACATTTTACTTTCAACTTTCCACGTGACATGTTTAAGACCACAAGATTAAAGGGCAATTTTGTACATTTGACATAACTTTAATTTAGGGCCACAAGATTCAAAAGTCTTCTTTATTTTCTTAAACTCCGTGCCAAGTCAAACTAGGCCGCTCTTTGTGAAACGGAGGGAGTAGTGAATACTGTAAAGTAATAATGTTATCGCATCAAGAGTCGCTAAATTTTTTAGTGGTATTTATATAAAGTGTTGGTTATAAATATTCATATTTATTATTGCCGCTAAATATAATAGAACGACAATTATATTATTATTGCTAAATAATTGTCGCTAAACCCTTTATTTATTGTATTGCATGTAAAGTAATACCCCCTCTGTCCCAATTTATATAACTTACTTTTCTTCTTAATCCGTCCGAAAAAGAATGACACATGATTATATTAAGTAACAATTAAACTTTAAAATATCTATTTTACCCTTAATGAAATGATTTATATCCACATACATTTTTATCATTTATTTTATACTACAATTTTTAAAGTCTTCCTTCATTTCTTAAACTCCGCACCGTGTCAAAGAGACAGAGGGAGTAGTTAATTAGGAGATTTACTGATTTCTCCTTTAATTAGGACCCCATGCTTCATGGATGGACCAACCCAATAAATATTTTGACAGTTACATTTATGGTGTGTTTGATGGGAGAAACTTTACCTCAATATCCAATATTTTATAAAATTTAGAAATTATTTTAATTAGAGTAAGAGAAACATATAAGCAAATAAATTCATTTTTCTCTTTTTAATGTTTAATTTGATTGCTAAAAAGTGATTTTTTTATTTTTTTTATAAATATTTTCCTTCATGCCAAATATTTTTACTTTGATTGCAACATGTTGAAAGCTATCTTTGATTATTATAGAAAATTTCTTTCGCATTTTGTGAAATTCTTGATTGGATTAATAAGTTATATATTGATAGTGTAGATATTATTTTTTATATTATTAAGATATATTTTTATATGATCAGAAGATGACTTTCACCACAAAAGAGTATATCGTGCGATGAATAAGAATTCTTTATTTTTAATTAGATATTTTAAGTTTGAGCTCTGAAAATAAAAAAAATTCATATAGAAAATGATTTTGTTTTAATGAATCTCACATGATACGAATCTGCATTATTGTAGGGGGGAGTGAGCCTCGTCTTATTGAAGCTGCAAATAAACAACTCAATAAATTGGCATTTTACCATTCATTTTGGAATCGTTCCACAAAACCATCTTTGGTACAATACTTCTAAATTTGTCTATTAATTTATTAATATTACTCCTTCCATCCCAAAAATATTTATTTTATTTTTCGAGAATCAAATTATATCAATTTCAACAGACATTTTAAGACAATTTAATTATAAAAATTGACTAATTTGATTCTCAAGAAATAAAATGTAATTATTATTTTAGGACGGAAGGAGCAGTTCTGACTGATTAATTTATTTTATTTTAAAAAACAAATACAGGATCTTGCAAAGGAGCTCATAAATATGTTTACTGCAAATAAGATGGGAAAAGTTTTTTTCACAAATAGTGGATCAGAAGCTAATGACACTCAGGTTTTGTTAATGCCTTTTTTTTTTCTTATTATATAAATTTAATTTAATTTGTTATAACATGCTATTTATTATTTATTTTAAATTATTATCAGTTCAAGTGTAATTTAATATATTATAGTACTATGTATGTATTGTTTATTCTATTTTGTTAATCATCATTATTACATAAAATTATTTTTTAAACGATTTGATTAAAGCTTAGTGTTCTCAAACAAGAATTTTGAAAACAAAATTTTAGAAAGATCGAAAATTGTCACTTTTGAAATTTGAACACGTACATCTTTTATGTTAAGAAAATTCAAAAAATTATATTACAATATAATATAATTTTTCAATAAAGTGAATTTATTATTTACACTGTTTGATTGTATAAATATTTTTATGGAGAAGTTTTCAAGGATATTAAATAATTAACCTTTGACCTTTACATGTCAATTATTTATAGGTGAAGTTGGTGTGGTATTACAACAATGCCATTGGGAGGCCAAACAAAAAGAAAATTATTTCTCGAAAAAATGCGTAATCTTTTTTTTTTTTAATTGTTTTATATATATATATATATATATATATTTT
>NW_006239064.1:1290570-1319074 GCF_000226075.1 Solanum tuberosum
GATATATATATATATATATATTATTATTTTTTTTTTACTTTTGCTGACACAATATTCTTTATATAATATCACCTTCAAACAGATACCATGGTTCCACTTATATGACTGCCGGTCTCTCTGGGTAATACGCCGTTCATTTTATTTTATATAACGATATTTAATTAAATATAATAAAATTTATTAATTTTTATGTATATTTATTTTTTAGTTTATAGTTTTAAATATGTCATGATCATTTTAATATTATTTAAAGATAAAATAAAAAAATATATAAGTTAGCTAAATATGTAATCCAATTTGATTCATGAATGTTTTTGTTAAAATATTATTTTTTCCAAGCATGATATATTATACTCATATAACCAGAATAAGGGGAAATGTATTATTTAATAATTAAATAAATTATAAGTATAAATAATAAAAGAAAATAGACTCCAATAATGTTTGACACAATTATTAAGAGTTCATTCTTATAAATTATTAAAATAAAATTTGATATAAGTCGAACAAGTTAGATTATGATCCATTACTTAAAACATTGTAACTCAATTTATCTACGTCATAGGAGGACCAGCGATGGTGCATGATAGTGACAGTGGTTGGGGAAGCCGGGGGGGGGGGGGATAAGAGTGTTTACTGGAGCCCTTCGGTACAAAAATACACTATTATATATAAAGTAGATTGAGAGAAGAAGAGTAGCCTAACCACTTAGGAACTAGGGCGGAGCTAGCTTGTAGTCAGGGGGTTCATTTATACCCCTTTCGATGAAAATTATACTATTTATACATGGTTAAAATTATTTTTATGTATATATAGTAGATGTCGAATTCCTTTCGATTAGTTAGTATGTTTACTTTTTCAGATTTTGAACCCCTTAATGACAATTCTGATTATGTCACTGTTAAATTTTCAGCACGTGACTGCATTATATTTTTATATTTCTGTTTTTTAAATCCCATTTAAACATATTAAATTTTAGTATTCACTTTAATCCGTTCAAATTTAACCCAATTCATCCATTTTATTTTGCAGGCTTCCTTCACTACATCTAAAATTTGATTTGCCACCTCCATATATTCTTCACACTGATTGCCCTCATTATTGGAACAATCACTTGCCAGGTAGATTATTGTTATTATTATTTATTCTCTCTTATATTATATTGATCCTATATTATATGTTTTTATTAATAACCATGCATTTTACTAAAATGAAATATGTATGCCAGGTGAGACAGAAGAGGAGTACTCAACTAGGTTGGCAAATAATTTGGAAAATCTTATACTCAAAGAGGGTCCTGAAACAGTAATTTCTATCTACTTTTATCACTTCTTATCAATTTTTTTCATTCCATATCTGACTGTTTTCGATAGATCTTTAATTCAAGAAAATTATCTTTTTAGAAAATAGTTTGAAAAAGAAATGCAAGAACAAAAAGTTATTGTAAAAATATTGAAGAAAATAATGCCAACAGTACAAATATTAAAAATAATAATAAAATCAAAGCATAAAAAAATACTAACGTATATTTAATCTTATTTAACGATCGCGTATATTTGTGTGTATTCATCTTAGGTTGCTGCTTTCATTGCGGAGCCAGTCATGGGAGGAGCAGGTGTCATAATTCCTCCGGAAACCTATTTTGAGAAGGTTTGATTTATTATTTCATTCGTCTCAATATATATAGTAATATTCGATTAGACATAAATTTGTGATGAAAAATAAGTTATAGATATATATGGCTACTATACATCTCATTAATGATAAGATAGACATTTAAACGTTGCAATATTACTAAACATAAGAAAATGTCATTTTTAAAAAAATAATTAATAAAAGAATTATATAAATTGAGACGGAAAGAGTAACGGCGGCCCCAATTTATTGTTGTAAGTGTATTTGATTCGACACTTTCAAATATTATTTTGTCCCTAATATTTATGGTATTTTTTGAATCTATACACCCAAATTAAAATTCAAACTCTCTTCCAATCTCATTTTTCTCAATTGTTTTTTTCTTGCAAAATACTTCTTACATTATATTTCGTAAATAATTATAAGAACATTTTTAGTCATTTAATATTCATTTTAACTAAAAAAAAATTAACTCCTTTCTACTTTATTTTTTTTAGATCCAAGCTGTTTTAAAGAAGTATGACATTCTTTTCATCGCGGATGAGGTGATATGTGGATTTGGAAGACTTGGGACAATGTTTGGCTGTGATAAGTACAACATTAAACCTGATCTTGTCTCTATAGCAAAGGTAATGCAAAATTATTGCGAAATGATTTGATGCGCTTGTACTTGTATGAACTTATATTCTGAATTCTTCAACTTAACTCTTTGCCAACTGAACTAAATTTATTTACATTATTATTGCATAAATTTAAACTCTAATTAGAAGAGTTTAAAATACGTGCACTAATGATATATATATATATATATAATATTTACACAATCACATCACTTCAGGTTGTGAATTCTTAATTATTTATCTATTTTAACTATGATTTTAGGCTCTTTCTGGTGGATATATACCAATTGGTGCTGTGCTTGTAAGCGAAGAAATTTCCAAGGTCATAAGTGCTCAAAGCAATCAACTTGGTGAGCATATAATATCAATATGATTGAATATTTTTATTAGTAATTATTATATATTTTTTTGTATTCATTTATTTATATTTTAATAATTTTTTTCTATAATTAGGTGTTTTTTGCCATGGATTTACTTATTCTGGACACCCTGTTGCGTGTGCGGTTGCATTGGAGGCACTAAAGATCTATAAGTATGTACCTTTGATTTAATGTGTTTAATTAGTCAAATATTTTTTATATCGTCGATACACTAAAAATATTTAAATTTAATTTTTTCAGGGAAAAAAATATTACTGAGGTAGTGAACAAATTATCACCAAAGTTTCAAGAAGGTTTGAAAGCATTTATCGACAGTCCCATAATTGGGGAGGTACATACTTTTCTTATATACATTTAAGTTAAATACGTCGATAT
Source organism: Solanum tuberosum (assembly GCF_000226075.1). Classification (NCBI taxonomy): domain Eukaryota; kingdom Viridiplantae; phylum Streptophyta; class Magnoliopsida; order Solanales; family Solanaceae; genus Solanum; species Solanum tuberosum. The sequence continues at coordinate 1,293,581 of NW_006239064.1, forward strand.
TATCATGATTTTTGTTGTTTATTATCGTTATAACAATTAATTTACTATTTATTCTGTGTTACCACTTATCATCAAATGCTATTGAATAGTATTATCTGTAATTGACTTTTAAAGTTTATACAATATTGAAATCAAAATTTTCATTAGAAAAATTATAATTTATTTAATATGAAGTATATATATAAATAAAAGAAATTAATCTATCTACATAATCTAATTTATCAGCGAAAAAGGGTCATGAATTGACTCCCTTAGGTAAGAACATGCTTTGCCACTCATTTTAAGTGATTTTTAGTATAAATTCTTTTATACTATTAATGCATAAAATTTTAAACTTGAAGTTTTATTCACTCTTTTTCCTTTTTTTTTTTTTAAAAAAGATAAGGGGAACTGGTTTGGTACTTTCTACCGAGTTTGTTGATAGCAAATCTTCTAATGATCCTTTTCCACTAGAATGGGGTACGTTTCTTCCTTTTATTTTTAATGTTCGAGTTAAATTAATTTCAATGCTCATTTCTATTTTATAAATTAATTAATTAATTATTATTTTTTTGCTTAATTAAGGTGTTGGTACATATTTTGGATCACAATGTGAGAAGCATGGGATGTTGGTAAGTTTTTCTGGTGATCACGTAAATATGGCTCCTCCATTCACCTTGAGTCTTGAAGAACTTGATGAGGTAATAAATATCACTTCTCATTTGTTAGAAATAATTAAATATGATTTTTTGAGTTGAAACATGCCTAGAGTCGAGAGTCTTATTGGAAAATAACCAGTTAAGGACAAAGTCTGCATTCATTCTATTTTTTCAACTCGATATTTTGTTATGATGCATATTAGTTTCATAAAAGTACTAGCATATCTTTTGAATTAGAAAAAGAAATATATTATGAACTTGGTAACACATTTTTTCAAATAATTTTTTTATTTTATTTTATTTTTTGGCAGATGATAAGCATATATGGGAAAGCATTGAAGGATACTGAAAAAAGAGTGGAAGAACTCAAGTCTCAGAAAAAGTAAAAAGCTCATGACAAAAACTTGATGTTCCCAAAAAAAGAAAAGAGAAGAAAAAGTTCATTTCAAGTTTGAATAAAACTTTGTAGTAGTTTTTTTTTTTTTTTGGAATGTTGTTACTCATAATATTGAGTATTTTGTTGTAGTGTATTGTTTTAATGAGTGTAACATTTGAATAAATTGTATCGTTTTCTATCCCAATATGGTTAAAGTTTTGAATTTCTTTTACGTAACATCGACGCTGAAAAATGATACACCATTAATGAAATATAACATTGGTCCATATTTTGGATCACAATGTGAGAAGTATGGGATGTTGGTAAGTTTTTCTGATGACCACATAAATATGGCTCTTGCATTCACTTTGACTCTTGAAAAATTTGATGAGGTGATAAATATCGCTTTTCATTTGTTAAAAATAATTAAAGATAATTTTCTAAGTTGAAATATATATGTCTAGAGTTTAGGGTCTTATCGTAAAATAATCTCTCTACCTATATAAGTTAAGGATATGGTTCGCGTTCATTCTATTTTTTTCAAACAACACTTGTAAGATAACATTAAATATGTTGGCATTGTTTTGACTAGCTATTCCTCTTTTATTTGCCTATAAAGCTGCGAAAGTAGGTAGATTATTAAGATTTATTTATTTTTGGTAGAACTAGTACGAATAGCTCTATGAAGTTATGGAGACAAATAAATTAGGAACTTTTTTTTTTTGGGTTAGAACAACTATATATGTACTTAAACTATGTTTGGCTGATTTTTTATTTTTTTTTGGGTGTGGGGGGTGGGGGGGGGGGGGGGGGGGGGGGGGGGGTGAGGTCAAAGATTCTCTTTAAAGAAAGTATTTAATCTTTTGGTGGCGACAAAACTTGCCACTAATCAATCTTTTCTTGGAGACATATAAATCTTTTGGTGGCGATAAAACTTGCCACTAATTCAATCTTTTAGTGGTGATGTATCAATTTTTTGGTGGCGACAAAACTTGCCACTAATCAATCTTTTCTTGGAGACATATAAATCTTTTGGTGGCGATAAAACTTGCCACTAATTCAATCTTTTAGTGGTGATATATCATTTTTTTGGTGGCGACAAAACTTGCCACTAACTCAATCTTTTAGTGGCGACATATCAACCTTTTGGTGGCGACAAAGTTTGCTACTAATTCAATCTTTTAGTCGCGATATATCAATTTTTTGGTGGCGACAAAACTTGCCACTAATTCAATCTTTTAGTGGTGATATATCATTTTTTTGGTGGCGACAAAACTTGCCACTAACTCAATCTTTTAGTGGCGACATATCAACCTTTTGGTGGCGACAAAGTTTGCTACTAATTCAATCTTTTAGTCGCGATATATCAATCTTTTGGTGGCGATAAAACTTGCCACTAATTCTAGGGGTGTGCAAAAACCGAACCGAAAAAAGTGTTATTGGCTTATTGTTATTGGGTTATTGGGTTAACGGTTATTTAATGGTTTTATAAAAAAAATATTGGGTTATCGGTTCAATATTATTTTTTTAATATTGGGTTATTGGGTTAACCGATAACCCATTAAAAATATAATAATTAACTATTTTAATTTTTAGTCATACATAAATATCAAACAAAAATTATTAATATAAGGGAAAAGGGTCAAATATGCCCCTAAATTATGTTAAAATGTCTAGATATACCCCCGTTTGAAGTTTGGCTCATCTGTGCCCTCGCCGTCCAACTTTTTCGCTCATATATGCCCTTGTAGACGTTAGTTGCTTTGCTAGAAATAACCAATTCATTTTCCCTTTCTTTAAATAACAAATGGAATTGCCACATCCCCTTTTAATTACCACGTGGCATTTATTTATATTTAAAAAATGAATACACCTCTTTTAAATAGGATATCCGACCCAAAAGGTATTGCAGCTGTTCAAACTATGTTGTGACAATTCTGCCAAGCAGATTCAACAGGATATTGGAGACAATTATGCAAAATTTGTTGAGTTCCATATCAGTAAGACATATTTTCAGTTGAAACAGAAATGTCTAACTGATACGGACTTCGACAGATGCTCCGTAGTTGTCTTCAATGTCCTGTTGAATCTGCTTGGCGGAAATTCCAACAGGTTCTGTACAACTGGTTATATCAATTAGCTCAAGTGCAGTTATTTCTGAAAAATCTTGAGGTATCTAATCCAAACACCAGCATGATTTGACGAATAGGCGTTGAAGGCACGGGAAGTGATCACTACTAGCTCTCCAACACTGAATCTCCAATCGTTTTAGTATCAAGAACTTCAAATGAGGAAAACCTTCCCCAACTACTTCCCATTCCTTGCCTTTGCAGGCATCATATGATAGTTTAAGGGCCTCGAGATTGGGCAACTTACTAACAATGCTCAAATCCTTCCACCGCAAAAGCTAACTTCTTAAGGTTTTGGGGAAAAGCATCTGGAGGAGGTAGGATCAAAGGTGGAAACCTCTTCAATATTCCCCTACCTGGATGACCAACTCGGCGAACTATCTGTTTTTTTTTTGTACACCTTTTTTATCTGAAATTTCAATTCTTGGAGCTGATCTAAGTAGCAAAGATCTTGAAAGACACTGTCATTGCTTCTACATTTGTAATCCTGGTGTACTCCACAAATGTATAACTTCTTTAAATTGGGCATCAGTCTAAAGACAGACGAAGTACAATAACGAGGATTCCACCCGAACAGACATTGCAAATTCTTCAAAACCAAACTTTTCTCTGTAGGCTCAAGATAACACAAGTAATTCCAGTCCAAACAGAGGTGACTCAATAGAGGCATTGTCAAAATTTCTGATGGTAATATGAAATGATCATTTTGCGAGGCCTCAGGATTGGAAAGCTTAAGTATAAAAGTTTGCAGATAATGTAGGCTAGCTATTGATGGAGGAATGTCTACTGATGAGGGATTAATCCAAACCTGTAGATAAAAACTCAAAGCTAGGTATCTTAAGTGCGTTAAGTTAAGTATCCAACTCGGAAAAGTAAGACACGTCAACGAGGCAAGATCCAGTACTCTAACTAGCTTGAAACACAACAAATCTGGCCTAAGGTGTCTATGAAAAATGAAAACAGAACGGGCCTCACTATTATGACACCTAACTATTTCTTCAGTACTGGCATCTTTAATACTGATCAGACCTCTACTCTTGGAGGAAAAGTTTATGAATTGAGCACATGGATTTCGATCATTCTTCCTTTTGATAACATTCACAAAATTCATGTTTCAAGCTTCTCTCAAGCAGAGTTCACGTGTCACATCATGCATTCCACAACTCTTGATTTTTCCATCAAAAGTGAAATGGTGAATGAAAATTAAACTTCTATCTATAAGATCTTTTAGACATGTTTCCGCCACTTCTTCAATGGTTTTCGTCTTTTCTACCTTCAAAAATCCCTCCACAGTCCATAATTCCATAAGTTCATTGACAAAAAATAATTTATCTTCTGGAAAGATTGCAAAATACAGAAAACACGATTTTAGGTGACGTGGCAAGTGATGGTAACTTAAAGACAACACTCTCATACATTGGATATCAAGATCTATGCTTGCCTTAGAACTTACATTCTTGGCAACACTTGTCCACTCATTCAATGTTTTACCAACTTTTGATAGAAGTCCAGCAATGACAACAATAGTTAGAGGCAATCCTTTGCATTCTAATGCAATTTGTTTACCAAGTTGTTCAAATTCAGGGGAAAAATTATCTTTCACAAAGACCTTTTCGAACAATAAGCTCCAACTTTCATCAAAATTCATGAGGGACATTTGACAAGGAGGCTTACCTGAACTAGCATATTCAGCCACCTCCATATTCCGAGTAGTCATGAGTATTCGGCTTCCACGGTCACAGTCTGGAAAACATAGTTTTACATCATCCCAAGAATCTGTAGTCCATATGTCATCAATGACTATCAAGTACCTCCTACCTTTCAGAAGCTTTTGCAGTCGGTCCGCTAGTTGTCCATCATCTTGCTGCTCATAAAGTTCATCAGCCTTTCCACTTACAGAAGAAAGAAGGCCTAGAAGTACATTTCTTGCACAATACTCTTGTGAGACAGTAATTTTTGCACGGATGTCAAAGCGAGACATAATGAATGGATCACTGTAAACTTTGTTAGCCAAAGTTGTCTTGCCAATGCCTCCCATCCCGACAATTGAGACAACTTCTAGTTCATTTGATCCTCTAGCAATTTGATCCTGCATCATCTCAAATTCATTTTCATGGCCAACCATCACATTCTCAGTCTCTACAGCAAGTCGAGATACATCGCCAAGAGACATGCTTTGTACTTTGAGGTCTTTGATATTGTTGTACTTGTTCTGCATTTCCTTCCACTTGTTCATTGTGCAACCAATGTGTTCTACTGCTTATTTCAGGGAGAAACAAAGTTCCCAAAAATCTATTCTTCGTGTAACCGAGGTTTTTACTAAGGAAACTTTTCTTGATTCCGATTCAATCATATCTTCTGTGCTGTAGGCTACCGCTGCAATTTCAGCTTCCAAGCTTGTTAATGCCTCAAGATCACCCGTTATCGTGCAAGATTTTTCCATAATAGCTCTCAAGGATTCAAGCTTTTCATAGGATGATTGCAAATTACATCCACTTAATTCCATTGATTGTTGTATGGTACTCATAAGAGAAGTAATAGCAGCATAAGCCATGTCACTTGCTGTTGGGAATTTTCCTTTTTTTTAGAAATAAACAAAGAGAGCAAAGGACACTCTTTTAAGGTGTGTTTGCTATGGAAGGGAAATCATTTTCTTTTTTGACTTAGAGTTTCTTGAACATGGTTTTGCGTTTTCTCTCTTATGTGTGATAAAAATAGGGAGTTTATGCACAGAGAAGAAGCAGAATGGCTCAGTATGAAAACAGAAAGTGCAAAAATCTTTCTTTTAATTATTTCCTGAGACAAGTTAACTTCCCCCACATTTCCAGCTTGGTCCAGTATTCTGCTCTAGTCTCTATCAACCAGCTGGAAGTCCAACTCTAGTTTTAGTTTCACACTTGCTAATTCAAATAGTCGAAAAAATATCCACGAAAAAATCGATAATATTCTTAGTGTAAATTTTGTTTGAAATATCAATAAACTTCCAACAAAAGAGATGAACTTTTTAGTTAAGGAAAATTAAAGCCATCTTCTTCGACTGCCTATCAATGTGTGCAGAGTAAAATTGGAGGAAAAAGAACTTCAGTATTTTTTCTGCTAAAGCCCCTGTGTTGGCCAAGAAATCAGCACAGAAGTTACCCAAGCTTGTTCATTTAGTTTCTATTTTTCTGGTTATTCACACAACAAAGCACGGTTGGCCAGGGCCGACTCAACAAGATTGGAGGCCTAAAGCCAAACCTTAAAGAGGGGTCCTAATATTTTTTTTTAATTCTTTTAAAAAAAATAATAATAATCATGTATATATTTATTTAAAATATATTTTTCTAGCCTTTTTAGATGTGAAGTCATTAATTACTGTTTTCTAATCGATTTGTTTTAGTAATTCCTTTTCAATTGATAATATAGCTAATGCATTCAATCTCACATTGTTGATCCTAGATAAGATTTTATCAATTTTAATTTCGAAAAACTTCTTTCGGCCGAGGCAATAGTGACAAGAATTGTTAACATTATTCTATAAGCAATATATGCATTAGGAAAAGAAACAAGTCTTTTTATTTGATTGACTATTTCCATTAAATCATTATCTTCTACTTGTATTATTTCTCTTAATAATAACTAAAAAGAGAATATATATACTTACTAACTAAGAATATCAACAATAATAAAATTTCAAGAAAAATTATAAAATAAAATTAGAATAATAAAACCTGGCTCACGGATTTGATAAGTTGTATAACAATATTGAAATAGTGTTGTGTTCCTTCAATATAATGATTGCTTGTTGCACTTCTTAAAATTTTGAAGAAGACACTCAAAAGCAAATTTTGTTCTTTTATAACTTGTAAGCAACAATAAATCATTTTTTAGGAGAGAGTTCAATATTGAGAATAAAAATAAGAAAATAGAGAATAAAAAAGATGAATATAAGGTAAATAATAATATAAGGTCAAACTTTTAGGAGATAAATAAGGAAACACAATTTTCCACTTAAGAAAATTATTTTCAAAAAATGTTTCATTCCCTTAGAAAAGTGGGGAAAATTAATGGTTTTTTTTTTTTTTTTATACTTCTTACATGTTTTTTGTTAATTTGAAAATACATATAATTTTAAGTAATATGTATACGTATTTTTTTTTTAAAAATGGGGCCCCCAAAAAAAGATGGGACCCCCAAGCGATGACTTTAGTGGCCTAATGGTTAAGACGGCCCTGTGGTTGGCAAATGGCAGAGGCTAAGCCAAAATTTGAATCTAAGGCATTATATCTGCATTGAATCTGAATTATTCCTGCAACTTTTAAGAAATAGTCGTTCAAGGCACGGAAAGTGATCAGAACTGGCTCTCCAGTACCAAATGCAGGCAGTGTGGAAATCCTTCATCAACTACTTTCCACTCCTCGCCAATGCAGGCATAATATGTTAATTTAAGGTCCTCAAGTTTAGTTAATATGAAAGCTGAAGTATAAAAGTATGCAAACAACATTGGCGAAAACTAATGTTTCCTAGTTGTTCAAATTCAGGGGGAAAACGGTTTTTCATAAAGACCTTATCATACAATAAACTACAACTTTGATCAAAATTCATGAGGCACATTTGATAAGGAGGCTTACCTGAGCTAGCAAATTCAGCCACCTCCATATTCCAAGTTGTCAGGAGTATGCAACTCCCATTGTTACAGTCCGGGAAACAGTTTTTCGTATCAACCCAAGCTTTTGTAGTCCATATGTCATCAATGACTACCAAGTACTTCCTGCCTTTTAGAAGATTTTGAAGTCGGTCTTCTAGTTGTCCATCATCTTGCTGCTCATCGAAGAAAGAAGGCCTAGAAGTACATTTCTCACACAGTTGTACTCTTGTGAAACAATGCCTTTTGCACAAATGTAAAAGCAAAACATAATGAATGAATCAGTGTAGTTTTGTTAGCCAAAGTTGTCTTCTCAACTCCCTCCATCCCTACAATTGAGACAACTACTACTACTCTTGCTCCTCCAGCAATTTGATCTCAAATTTATTTTCATGGCCAACCATCATATTCTCAGCCTCCAAGCCATGTTGAGAGGCAATTGTGTATAGGTAAATATTTCCATGCAATAATACTTGAAGATTATTGAAAATTTATAAGAGGTAAATACTACCATGAACCCAATATGATTGTTGTTACATTGAAAGAGATAAATGTTGACTAATCTTAACTAATATTGAACTTGGTAAAACAAAATTATTGAAAAGTCTTACTTAGAAATGCACATAGAATGTTGAGATTACACAAAGCGATATGCATAAAGGATCAAGGACCATATATAAAGTCTTGATTATCCGTCTTATAAGTGGATTCCAATTCATAGATATATTAGACTAATGGTTTAGCACGTCCAATAATTAAACTTAATGGTCATGAAGAAACAAGTTTTTTCTGCCGTCTATTTAACCAATAGTAGTTCTGATGGATTATAACATTTAGAATTCAAACACACCCAATGCAATCCATAAAATGGGGTCTGAAAAGGATAGAATCTACACATAGCTTACCTCTACCTTGAAGGCAGACAGATTAATTTTGATATTCCCTCAGCTCAAGAAAAAATAGTTCAATGCAATTCGGGAAAAAATAACAAGGTCATGACAATACTACAAATACGCACAATAAAACATTCTGAACAGTAAATACACAATAATACGATCCCAAAAAAAAAACTCAGAAATGGGAATAGCTAAATTGCACAATAGAGGCCGTAGTATGATATACAATATGTACAACAGATTGGAGGATTAAAAAAACATAGAACAAGCACTATATAAAAGATAATATACAGTTACATTACAACTCAACCAAATTCTTCATACCCTCTACTAAAAATTTAGGAAAGAACAACAGAGGGAGATGGCCAGTCAAACAGGTGACTTCTGAATCGATATTTCTTTCAGAGAACTAGCTAATCTTCGAAACACTTTAAGGTCATGACCTGTTTTATCCTGCAAACAAGAAAAATATTAAAATGAAATGTTAAATCCCAAAATTACAGAAAAGGACAAATATAACAAGCATTGGCCATGCAGGTATCAAAAATTTACATAATGCAAAACATGGCCGAACAAGAGAAATATTATAAGCTTTTTTTTTATAATCGAAAATTCCCATTAGAAACAGCCTCCCTACAACCCCCCCCCCCCAAAAAAAAAAAAGAAGGTAGGGGCAGGATCTGCATACTCCTCACCCTCCCAAGAGCCCACTTGTGTGACTACTGGGTATGTTGTAAAAAAGTAATCCCAAGGGCCAATGGAGCTTGGTTCCCAATTACTATTAGGGAAGTCATTTCCTCATTTTTAAGATACTTGTTTTCCTAAAGAAAATGTTTTCCAAAACATTTTGACCAATCAAACACACCCTTAGAGAGGATTGGTAATCTTAAAGACTTACTTACAACTATATCGTAAGATAAGAGTTACTGTTAGCATACCTCGCTTAGTAATTCAAGCCTCTCCAAAGCTGAAATTAACTTTCCACATAGCAAATTCAAGTCGTCTTTTGAGTAGGGTTTGGTGCCACATTCAAAAGAACTGCAATGCCCAGTAGAAGTTAAACCAAGCAGAATTTGCATAGCCATGAACGAATTCTGCATAGCCATGAACGAAAGAGAAGTGTCATAAATATCGTACCTGTCCTGAAAATGAACAAGGATAATATTCATCACGTTTTCCGCTAGTAAAAGCAATAGTGTCATAAGTTGATTCCTATCTCCAACAATCTGGCACATTTCCAACATTGCGACATATCTCCTGGAATATAACCAATCAGAAAATTAGTCAGATTAGCATACTAAAGGGATTTAAAGCATGATAATCATTAACCTCTAAGCAATGTAGATCATCCAGTCAGCACAACAATTGCAAGATTAAGCATATGACTATACATCATATATGTGATGGTCAACAAAATCCACATATTGCATATGAAATAAAAATTGAGTGTACTTCCTATGATTTGACCACCAAACCGGATCTATTTTTGTGCCTTGGATATTAAAGAAACTTCAGGGAGACATTATGTCTGGATACAAGTAATTACTTGAGTAAAACAGTTGTAGTAGTGTTATTCTTTAGGTGCGGTCATCACTGCCACTTGGGATGGTTGCAAATAAACTGTCGTTCGTATCAGCAATCAAAAAGGAGATGACCAGAAAACATGATTTGGACAGATGGAGTTGTACTAATAGGAAGGTTACTATCTACATACACTATAAATTTTCGACGAAGGGTGTTCAACTGACCACCCAACCTTTACTATATGTGGCTACGACCCGCCACCCTCCAGCTACTATGTTGAGTTTTAATAATCTAAATCAGACATCTCATAACTAGACGAGCAAAACTCTCCTGGAATTGTATTACATGAAGCTACATATACCTTTTCTGAATGTTCTCGGACGACGAAATACAACCCTTGGGAACACACATATTGATGATTTCATCCACTTCCTGTCTTGATAGTTCATTTATGTCTTGAATCTGGGATAATGAAGAGATTTAGAGCTCAGATAATCAAATATTAATTCTTTATTCAGTAGCCAAAACACATATCTTTCACCTTGCTAAGCAGTAAATATCTGTCCTCAGTAGCTCTTTCCAATGCTGTAGTCAGCGAGTTGAGAAGAAAACCAAGTAAATTCAAGGTTGGCTGTTGCTGACCAGCAGAAGTGCGATAGTCCATTCGACCATCTGAGACCTGATCCAAATAGAGTGAACAAAATTGTGACACGAGCCAAAAAAATTTATCAAGGCACCAGCAAGAGAAAAGGACATAAGCATTCCATGCCTAACCGTTAATTTAAAAGTTAATAAGCAGGAAAATAATTAAACAAGTCAATTTTGATGTACCGGCAATCTTAAAGACTTCTTCGTAACAAGAAAACAGAGATAAGAACTCAGGCTAAAGCAAAGACGAGATGCATTCATTTCTGCCTTCCGCCGTTCCTGATAATACATACAAAAGGAAACAAAACTGAGAAGGTCTATGACTATACAAGCTTCACCGCTATATACATCTTGCCTCAATAATACACAATCAAGCTAAACCTGAAAATTCTTATTACCTCCTGAAAATGCATGGATTGGTTTGTAATAAAAGAGTCTGGCTCACGAGAGAAAAGAAAACGCATCATCACAAAAATCCCTTGAACAAAACCATATTCATCGGTCTCTTCATATGGCCAAATCTACACAGAAATACAGTTAAAAAGTAAGTTGAGAAAAAGTGTTAGTTATAGAGGCAAGACTAGCAAGTGGCAATTTAAATGGCTAAAATATCATCAGTAATATAACCATCAATGGAATTGAAATCCACCTAAAAGACGGTATGCCAAACAAACTGTACGCATATGTACCTTTGTAAGTATGCCAACAACCAGATTTATTTGTTCCATTGTCAAGTCATCAGCATCAGAAAGATCTTCTCGGAGGATTTGATCAAAAAGTAATTGATGACTTCTTACAAATTCAATGACTTCACGCACAACTTTATTTTTAACCTGCTAGTCACCCACGTAATTAAAATGACAGATCACGAGAGAAAGAGGACTCTTTTAAAATATGGTAAACCTCTTGCATAAGTGCCAAATTGCCAGAAGTGCATTCAGATATTTCATATTCTAGAACTATATAATTAGTTGAAACAACCATTAAGGATAACTCTTTGTTTCTTTCTACAAAAGATTATATATCAGAGAACAAGAATTTTAAGCACCATACGCTATCAAAAACTTTTGACTTTAAAATGAAATATTTTTACATGTCTTTACAAACATTCTTTTTGAAATTAATCATTGTAAAGTCAAAGTTTTTGATATTTTTACATGTCTTTACAACATTATACTGCATTTTAATGAAGAAACGAAGCACACCTCAAAAAATTCAGATGCATCAACCAATGAAGTAAGTGAAAACACCAATCTCAAGATTGGAGCTATTATCATTCGCTGTTTATCAACATCAACTGACAGTTCTCTTCCAAATTTGCCATCCATGCGCCGGTAGCTTCCCTGGTAAAAGATTGTAACAATTTAATCAAAGGGAATATTGCAAACCAAATCACATGAAGAGAAGAAAAAATACCTTCAATTGCATATTCAGTGCCTTACATGCAGATATGTGCTCATATGCACCCATTGAAAAAAGCACCTGGGCCCCAGATTTACCGTACTTGTGGCTAATTCTCAGAAGAAGAGCAAGTTCCGCTTCAAGAGTGCAGACACGCTGCATTGACTCTAAAGAGAGCCCACCATCCTGATGGGAGATGCCAATCGAACTATTAAAACCCACGAGAAGTAGATTTAAAAAAATAAAAACTACACAACGTATTGCATGCAAATTAATGCATGGAGAGGGTTTCCATCAGATTGGAAAGTTAATACACATTTCAAAGGAGAAATACACCCCCTAATGAGGCCACATGAGCTCTAACATAATCATGACTGGCCACCATCCTGATGGGAGATGCCAATCGAACTTTTTAAACACGTGAAAAGTATATTAAAAAAAAAAAAAACTACACAACATATTGCATGCAAATGAATGCATGGAGAGGGTTCCCATTAGATTGGAAAGTTAATACACATTCCAAAGGAGAAATACACCCCCTAATGAGGCCGCATGAACTCTGACATTATCATTGATTTTCCTTTGTTTACATCTTTTTACCCCTTAGCGCACTTCGCAAACAAAGACCCACTTACACAACAAAAAAAATGCAAAGTTCGTTTAATAAAGATCCAAAATAAAGGTAAAACATTATCAACATCAAAAGAAACACAACCTTTTTATTTGTGTGGTTGACATATCTACTGAAGGTAATACCAAATACTCATATGCTTCAGCCTTGTCAAAGGTGAAAAGCTCTAAAAAGCGCTCTAGGTCTATTAGTGCTTTAAGCACAACGCACAACTTAAATGTGGTCTTGAATGAAAAAACAAAATAAAAAAACACAATGATTAAAAAGAGAAAATATATATCTAATTCCAAAAAAAGGTAATGAGTTCAGTCATAACGTTTCATTTCCTATATTTTTATATTACTCGTGTCTTTTTCCATTTGTGGTACTAACAGAAGTCATGGCTTGAATTAATTCCAAAGCAGAAGAATTTTCAGAGAAAATTAAGCTGGCTTACTAGGATTTTGCACATAGCAACAGCATGAATATCATAATAAGAGGTTTTTGCATACACGTGAATTACATTTCAGTTTAAAATATGATGCACAGCCATGGAAGCGAATACAGAGTATATACATGAAATAGCAAGGATACTGAGAGTGAACCTACTATAAGTACTGATTATTACAAGTTACTAATAAATATTTGACAGAGAAAAATGTTGACAGGCATAAATGTGAAACTAGAAGAAATAATGGAAACATGAAATTTAGTTGAAGAGATTGCACACCCTAAAAAAAATTAGAGGAGGAGATCAGATGCTACAACAGGAAGTAAAGGCAAGAAAGCCAGCTATCAACAGAGATATTATGGGGGGTAATGTATCAAGTACCTGAGAAAAGTTATTGATGTTCATAAGGCAAGACCTTAAAAAGCCTCTGCTTTGCAGTTGACTCAAGAAAAACTTTTCATGATCAATGCAAATTAAAGCATCCAAAACATAGAGCGAGATAGTCTTTCCAGATTCACTGCCATGGGTTGCATCTTTTATGATCTGTTTTTAGAATAAAACAAAAAAGCATGGTAAGCTAGCGCAGGAAGAACGCAATTGTGATACATATACACTTCAAAATGCAAAAGGAAAATATGGAGCCATAATGTGTTAGATACAGAGGAAAAGGAACAGGAAATCAATTTTTAAAGTTTGATCGAGTACAAGTAGATGAATTTGATAATTGTTGAGAATATAATTAATTAACAAAAGAAAGCTCTCTTTAACATCTTAACTTTTTAAATGAGATAGTCACACACTTCAACCTGGTAGGAGGCAAGACCCATCTCACCCAATGTTGGACCCCCGAAATTTAAATTTCCCACGCACTAGATGCTATGCACCGGGCGTGAGGTGGGATGTTAAAGAATGACAAAAGTCTCACATTGGTGGTTAATGATATGGGTAGACCCCTTATAAGGTTTGGGCAATCCTTCTCCATTTGAGCTTAACTTTTGGGGTGTGAATTAGGCCCAAGACCTAATTTAACATTAGGAGGCGTGTTGAGAATAAAATTAACTAATAAAAGTGTGTTCTCTCTAATAGCTTGAGTTTTTAGATGAGATGGTAGACACTTCAACTTGGTATCAGATAGTGTTTTGGAGAGCAAGAAGCAGAAAAAAGCGACGAGTGCTTGCTTCACCGAAGCGTGAAGCGAAGCGCACGCTTTTTTCTACTAAAGCGTTATTCAGTACAAAAATAAAAAATATTAAATATGCATACATAAATAACCAAGAACTCAATAGAAATAACATATTAAGCATATCTTTCAATTCTTAAATTAAAAAGTAAATAAAAGATAATGAATAATCCTCGTAATCATAACTTATTAAGCAAATGCAAACAGCAAAACCAAATAAGTAAAAAAAACAGGGCATAACAGGGGAAAGAAAACCCTAGAAGTAGTCGTTGAAAGCCTGAAAGAGAATCCAGAGAAGACGAAGAAAAGAGAGGAAGAACTTATCGTTTGAGTTGCAGCAACAAATGTTGAGATGTTTGAGTCACAGAAGAAGAAGAGGGAAGTGTTTGAGTTGCAGCAGACAAGTGTATTAACAGAAGTTAAAAATAAAAACCTAACAGCGCTTAAGCGCGCTTTTTGTCGCCTTTGCTTTAAGCGCACTTCTCGCTTCGCCTACAGAAGCGCTCGCTTTTTTAGCAGCGCCTCGCTTCAAAGCATAAAAGCGTAGTGCTTGCGCCTCGCTTCGCGCTTTTTGTCGCTTTTCACAACACTAGTATCAGAGCAAATAGAGGTCCTAAGATCGAATCTCACCGCCACTCATATCAAAAACAAATTTCACATGCTTGGCCCATGAAAAAGAATCAGGCCCACACGTAAAAGGACGTGTTGAGAATATAATTAAATAATAAAAAGTGTGCTCTCTAATAGTTTTAGCTTTTAGATGAGATAGTCACACACTTCAGCAATAAACACAGGAAGTAGAGAAATAAGTAATAATGGTATACGTTAAATAAAATAATTTGTGCAGATGAGTGAGAGAAGTTAAATCCGGCTATATGAGCTTGTTCACATTACCGGTCCCAATCCCCGATATAGATTAGCATCAGAAGAAACAACAAACAAAATTAAGAATTCAATCTCAAATGTGCTACCCACCAGATCTAGAAGTGATTGAGCCTCCTTCCTTATTATTGAAAAATTTGCATGTGCCATTTCAGTCTGATCTTTGACAATCTGTTCAAGTTTAAGATAGAACAGAATGAGAGAATGAAATAACAACTCTCTACATCATTGTGTTAAATTGATCCAGTAAGAATACAACAATAGGGAGGTCCAATGGGAAGTTTCCCCACGAAGATTTTAAAACCTTTTCAAGATCCAGATCATCATTTTCCTGTTCATCCATTGTCAATAATTGCATTACTGTGGTTGGAAGATCAGGATCAAGCATATGTTGACAGTACTGGATATAGCTAAGGAGCAAGGCATATTGGCTGTAGTCAAGAAACAAACAACAAAAGTCAGAGACTTACTTTTCTCTGCAGCAAAGCTAAAGGAATAGATTAATCAAATATGAAGCATTATACCGCCTCCTCAATGCTTCTGATGATTCGTTTCTAAGAATCGCCAGTATAAGCTTGAATAGAATAGAATGGCATGCTCCATTAGATAATTGTTTTGTCATCATGATGTCAAGACAAGTGACAGTATCAGAGTTTAAACCACTAGGGCATAAGAATCTTTCATCACGTAGTTTGGCCATGCATGTGACACCAACCTACACAAATATCTTAAGCAAAATAAGAATAATAATCGATGTAACTGCAATACATGGTGTCACCACATCAACAAACTAAGAAGATGAGAAATGGACAACCTGTGTCAGTATCAGTGCCATCTTCAATGAGCAGTCGGGAGAACCAGAAGCACCAAGAGAGGCATCAAGCAACCTAGGCATGGAAGAAAAAGTGAGACGGGATCACAGATTAGCAACAAAACAGAAAGAAAAAAAACGAAAATGGTCACTCACTGAAATAATATTTCAGAACGGTTGGGAAGAGAGGATATTTTGCTGGAGGCAGAAACCTAGAAGAAAAATTGCATAACAGAATATGTTAGCCCAACACACTCACTTACAGCAAAGCATACCGACGAATAGAGAACCAAGTGACGAAGGAAAAGAAATGTGACCTCAACAATTTGAGACCAGCCAGTTAACATATGAAGCTGAGCTGCTTGTTCTTCAAGATTTTTGTTGTATTTCCAACCCCATCGTAACAGCTGTTGGATTGTATCTCGGATTTCATTTAGCTCAACTTCAGTATTGAAGGAGCTATGCTGGGGATTAAACAAGTTGTATTTCTGAAAGAAGGATAAAATTTTAAAAGAAAGGTTATGCAGCACCTCCAATGGATAAAAACAATCTCACGTACTAAAGGGATCTTATAATTAAAATAAGGGACAAAAGAAAGGAAAAACTGGATTGCAAAGAAATACTGTACCTGCCATAATTTGTCACGAAATGCAGCTAGATCAATTAAACGGTCTCCACGTTCTGAGTAGTAATAAACACCACCTTTTTCAGAAGTAGCAGGATTGATAAGTATATCTTCAGCCTGCAGAATGCCAGAGAATGAAAAGACTACTCCCTCAAAAATAATAGCAAGGAAAAACTGCTCCAAACCTAACAAGGTTCCTACCAGAAACCCATACTTCGCGCTTGAAATTGCTTGTGAAGATTTCAACACAGTATCAGGAGATTTGAACTGGACAACTTCAAGCAACTCCAATACCTATACATAAATGCAATGGAAGTTGTTCTTACTTTCTTTAATAATGAAAATAGAAGATACTTATCTTACTTATCCAAAAAAAAAAAAAAAGGATCTAATCCAAAAAAATATTTAAAATAAATTGAAAAAGTTATGAAGAAAACACAAGTGACAAGAAAGGAATACCACAATAAGGGCTCATTTGGTTACCAGGATTACAAAATAATACCAGTATTAAGTTTGATACGTTTTATACTTTTGTTTGGTTGAATATTCACTTTCGATATTGAAGACATAAATAAATAGAAGTGTGCTCTTTCTAACTGTTTGATGTTTCAGATGCGGTTGCAAGACATTTCAACATGGTACCAGAAAATGCAGAGATTCTGGGTCAAGTTCATTGCCACCCACTATTAAAACCCAAAAAAAATTCATGTAATTGGCTCATGAAAGAGAATCATTCCCCATAGGAGGGAACATGTTGAAGACATAATTATGTAAATAGAAGTGTTCTTTTCCTAATAGCTTAAGCTTTCATACAACACCCAATGTAGGATAACAATCATGGATTAGCCAGACGTGGATAAAACAAATCACATGACAAATCACCCTTCTGCAAGCCCTTCTCAAATGATATATTATGATGGTCAAGGTTAACATTAGAAAACAAATATATCTAAGTTTATCCAGTTCAAAACCAAACTAACATGGATTATACATATATATCCATATTATTCCATTGAACGAAACAAATCATAAGTACACAATCCAATAATTATTAATCATGTATTATAATCCCAAAATAATTATGTCCGTTCTCTTGGTGCTCTCTCTGTAATGAAACTGAGGAAACTAATAACCATTTGTTCCTCCACTGCAGAGTGACAACATTATTATGGAACTTATTTTTGGGTCTAACACAAACAGAGTGGACCATACCCGAACACACAGCAGACTTACTCAGTTGTTGGATCAGCGGGCGGGGGAGGTAAAACTCAGGAAAAATGGTGGAGTATATACCATCATGTATATGTTGGAAGGAGAGAAACAGTATGTGCTTTGAAAACAAGGCTTCCTTTAGAGAAGGTCAAATGGTTGTGTATTGTCAACCTTTTATTTTTGATGTAAAGAAGAAGGAATAGAACAGAATGCAGAAATTATAGACTTTATGGGAAACATGTAATCTAGTAGATGTTTTTTGTTGTTGGGAATGCTGTAACTCATTTTATGGAGGTCTCCAGCATGTTGCTGATCAATACAACTTCAACCTTGTCAAAAAAAAAAAAATTGTCTGCAAAGCAAACAACCACCAAGAAGTTTGAAATAGCAGCCGCAGAAACATTAGAAATATTTCGATAGATACAAAAGTTCTTATTAGATGCACAGGTTTGGGAGAAACTTATACATGACACCTTCTACAGACAAAAAGAGGGAATCAACAACAAAAGGGAGAAACTTTAGGGAAGGTTGCTCTAAGTGGTTTGGGAGATATCTCATAACTGTGCAGACGAAGAAGCGGAAAAATGATCAAGATATACATAATGGAGGTGGGGTAGACAATTATGATCCAGATGCTTTTTTTGTGAAATTGAAATAGAGACAACAAACCATCTCTTCATACACTGCAGGGTGACAGAAACTGTGGCAGATGTTCTTTTAATTTTAGAGGTATTAGTTGGGTTATGCCAAGAGACACATCAGAAGTTCTAGCAAGTTGGAACAAAGATGGCAACAAATCATGTCACAAGGAGAGATGGAAGATCCCTGCATGCATCTGGCGGATATTTTGGAAGGAAAGGAACCTGAGATGCTTTGAAAACAAGAGCAACCCTTTCCAATGTTGGAAGTTGAACTGTCTAGTACTCTTTTATTTTTGGTGTAATCACGTCCTCCCCAAAGAGGTGGAGGACATTACTTCTTCTTTGGAGAATTTAGGAGGATTGTAGGTAATGGTTTCTTTTGGTCATTATTCTATACTCCTGATGTAATTACTATTGAAATACACTATTGGTGTATCTCTCTGTTTATAAAATGTTACCTTTATAAAAAAAAAAAATCATAATGGAGGTGGGGCAGAAGTTAAGAACACATTGAACGTAGATTACGGATTATGGCAGGAACAATCTGGGTAATGTCACCACTTAAGTGAAAGAAATGTTAAGAGCAAGATAAATATGAAAATAGAAGAAAACATAAGAGTTCAGACTAGAGAGTTTCAATGAGTTTGAGCAAATGCTTGACTTCATATAAACAAAAGGCAAATAACTAGTTGACTTGTTAAATAAAATGTTGAGAAGTGATAGTAAAAGATGGCCAGAGAGAGGGACAAGAGGGCACGGCAAATACAGGAAACAAAAGCATGAAATAAAATGTTTGGAATGTGTCATTAATAACAATGAGAACCAGTGCAAAAACGAGAGGATGTAATCATATTCCTGAATACTCAAGAAACAGTGAGCGGTAATAACTTTACCTTAGATTTACAAATCATTCTGGCTCCGTTCACTCCAGGACTGATTTGACTATAGGGAGAAGATACTCCGAGATCAACATCATGTTCGAAATTTCCCTCTCCAAATAGTTGAGATAGAATACTTTGACAAGCTTCTCGATGAGTGGAACTAGACATATCAGCCGCATGCAATTCTATTGTTAGCAGCTTCAACAGCCATGCTCTCTGAAGAAATAAGGGACATGTGAAACCAATTAATGAGATCAAGTAAGCAAAATTGGAGAAATATTTGAAGCAAATTCACCTAGATAATTAGAGGAACAAACGAACCACTAGCTCAAAAACAGACCTGATGAAGGGAACTGATACGAAGTGCCTGACTACTATTTCTTTTGGGAAGTGGAGCAATGCCAATTAAATCCAGATGCTGTAAAGATAAATTTAAATAATAACTGAGACAAATATTGATCAAGAGGGAGAATATTTTTTTAAAAAATGTGCAAGTAATACGCAGAAATAATTTCAATCTAGACAGTCGCACCTGTACAAAGAACCAATACTTTTTGGTGCTCAACAAATCCATCATAGGATTATAAGTCAGGGGATCGGTACATAACTCATAAAGAAGCTGCATATAGTAATCAATTATAAGCTCACCAAAAGTACAAAGATTTATCACAGTTTCCAAGAACATAGACTGACAGCCTCTGCAGCTTAAAGTCAATAGACAAACTTTTTTCACATGAAAAGGCAAATAAACAAGAATATACACCCCAATACAATGCTCAAACCTGAAATGCAAATTCATGGAGCAAAGCATTGATGTCAGGTTTCAGAAGTTTTTCCAACACGTCAAGAATGATCTTCAAGCAACTGCAGTTAGAAAGAACGAATTTCAATTCCCTGAGTAAAACAAAGGAGCACGGAAGTTAAAATAACATATATCAATTGAAATAAAACCTATAGTGAAATTTTGGCTGAAGCACGGTCCTCTCAACAGCACCATCGACATCAAATTTGAGTAATAGATGTGTGATATTAGGGGCAGGCCGGCTAATATTATCAATAAGCAGCTGCAATTGTAGAACCAGAGAATCAGTCAATGATTGTAACCAACATTTAAGAGGAAAAGAGCACCGGCTTTGACCAAATCCATTCTCTGATAAGTAAAAAACATCACCAAAGAAATTATCAGAAAAGGATGAATTTATTAATGTCAGCATCAAGTTAATGCTGGCAAGAATGTACAATTAGCACCATTACATGTCATGTTATGTGCTCAAAAGATCAAACATGGCTTCTACATATGAAGCCGTATTGCACAAAAGTAAGTGAAGAAATACATCTGTATTTGACTATAGCAGCATGCTACACCGACGCCTAAGTAAGAACATCCGTTTTCCAATCAAAGAGATTAGGCAAACTCATTTGATGAAACAGAAGTTTTGGGAAAAGGTACAACTTAATTTCTTCTTAATGTCCCAAGTTCAGGAACCCACAGACTATGATTGCCTAAAGAGAAAAAAGAGAACTTCAAATTCTTATCAGAAAAAAGGAGAGAGAACTAAGTTACCCGTTTCAAAAAAAAAAAAAGGAGAGAGAACTTCAAATTAATAAACAAGAAATAGGGAAGCCTAATTAAATGTACACGTTACAAATATGAATGCAGAAATATGTGAAATTGAAAGCAGAAACCAGTTATAAAGTTAACTGGGGAAATTCACAATACATCATATTATCTTGACATTCCAAGGGCACACACAGTATTACTATTTCTAATTATATATTGTTCATAAAGAGTTTAGGAGTTCTATTCTAGCAACGTATGCAATTACTATAGCAAGTTCTGGGCAATTGATGTTATCAATTGTGTTTACTTATAGATTTCTCAAGTAACTTATATTATTTGCATATAGAAATGCAGTACCTTCTTAAAATGTAATTGGAAGTTCTTTTTTTTGAAGTTAAACTAGAAGGTTCAAGTTCCCCCAATAGCAGTGTCTAAGTGGATTAAATTTACAACTTACAATTACACAGTACAATACCACCTAATAAAGAAGACAGATTCCACCTCGTTCAAAGTTTTCAATTAAACATCCTTCTCTGCCATTCCTATCCTTCCAGTGGTACATGGCTAAAGAATATGGGATCAAGACATATTTCTAGAGAGTAAATCTCCCATCTTCCAATTCTTATGGTCTTAGAAACAAGTACTTACTTGTAGTATGAGAACACCTGAATCTTCACGGCAATCCTCTATAATTTGACATTCTTCAGATCGCAACTCTAAGCAGGCAGCATAATCCTCAACCAAGCACCCTGCAGCATTGGATTTTAAGAGCAACTGAACAAGCCCGACCATGCGAGAACTGCCATCCACGTAAAAGCATCATCGATATTAGAAATTGGTGCGATAACATGACACAATGCAATCCTTTCTTAATACTTAATATGATACCACATTTCTTATTTAGGTTGCACTAGAATAGTTTGTGCTATCCATAAAAAAACTAATTAGAAGGAAGAGAAGATGTGGAAAACTGTAAAAGGTAAATGCCCTTCTTTTATGAAATAAGTAGCTTCATTGATGGCATCAAGAAGATCAAAAATGGTACCATAAAGGTTAAAAGAAGTATTGTAAAAGGTAAATTCCCTTATTTGAATAGGTTAAAGAAATAGTGAGACACAAAGGAGTGGAGCTTCAATAAACACATTTAATCATGTTGTTTGAACAATCAGGACTTGGAGAATCACAAAGATTTGCGGCAAAGGGAGTAGAAATGAAAAAAAAAAAAAAAGAGGATGAAAGGATTACCTGAGGATGTTCATTATTTTGATAGATGATTGTTGAATACGGGGCTGCAAATCATATCTAACATACTCTAATAAAGCCACAACTTGGCTCTGATCTTGTGAGAGAATGACATCTAAAGGCTGCATAGACAAGAAGCAGAAGTTAGACAATGAGCTGACATCAAAGGGAAAGGCAACAACATGCAGTCAAACAACTACAACCAAATCATATAAGTTTGAGTAGTGTGTAAACATGCTCACATGGAACAAAGCAGAATCAGTTAAAGAATATTAATTGCAGTAACTTTGATTCACTTAATGTCACTACTCTCCATCTAAAAGAATATTTCACTTTTGTTCTTCCCTGAAACACCTGTAACTTACTCGAGAAATTAAACATTTAACAATGCTTCTAGTGGCAATTATTGAATCACTACATATACCAAGGCAAATTCAAAGCATCTAAGCTAAGATCGTTTTAACTAATTGGAAAATAAATAACCATTATGACACTTTACAACTGGTAATAGGGTGTAATCTGCAAACAGTGATTACAAAAAATTTAGCAAGAGGTTATATTCATTCAAGTTAGCAGCTTCTTCCAGTGGAGCTTAGGCTATTGAAAAGAAAAAGCAGGAAACTCGAGTTGAAGTTTTAGATTCTTACCTGATACAAAGGACGCCAATACTCAGACACAGCTAAATCTTTCTCCAATACGAGATTTACAATTTCCAGAGAAAGGAGGACAGCTTGTTCCAGAAGTTGCCCATAAATTTGACTTGTTCTTTCAGAAATTAGGTAATTGACTCCTGGTGAAAGAATACTCATGATATTCCGGAACACAGTTTTACCACTCATAAAATCCTGCATAACAGCAAAAAGACTTTACATAACTGAGTTGCCAACAATAAGTATGGCAATAGTAACTTAATGCATAGCAATACTAGCAAATACTTATTCCCACTGTCACATTTTATGTAGCACAATTTCCTTTTTAAATTGTCCCAAAAAGAACACCTTTTCTAACTTTAGAAACAATTTAAGTTTTTCACTTACCATTTTACCCTTGATGAGACGATTTCTTCCCACAAATATTTATGGCTTAGTTCTTTCTTTTTTTGACAAGGTAAATAATTTTATTAATAATTGATGGAAACCTCGTATACAAGCCAAATACCAAAAGAAGAAAACCTACATCAAAATATGGTTCTCAACAAAAGAGATCCAATCCTCTATACAAATAGGGACCTCAGGTACACCAAAAAGAAACTAGAGACAAATCGCTACTTTTGCAGGTTATGAATCTCAAGTTCCAATGGATTCACCCTCATGAGACTTACTGCCCATTCAAACAGTGCTACATATATTGGATTGGAGGGTGTATAAGATATGAAAAGTTTAAAAAGAAAGATTTAAAAGTTAAAACAAAATTAGATAGCATCAACTGGACGAAGACACACTAAATAACAGAATAGTTTGAGGAATTAATACTTTCAACAACTCTATTACAGGCAGCTGCATCTGCAGCAGAGCAGATTGACCTGTTTCTGACAGCTGAGATTGGTCCACAACACTATCAATATCCTCATCTCTGATACTATACATACTCAACATCCTGCAAACAATATTATTGGACATTAAAGTTAGCAACTTCTTTCATAAATATACAAGCAACGATCAAACCCCTCACAAACAAGGCCCAAGAGGGAAAAAGATAAAAATCTAGAGAGCATCATAGAGAATATTGAGATAAGACTTGCATCTGGAAATGTTTCAGGCAAGCTATGACAAGTTGCCACTTCTCACAAGGATCAGCATAAGCTCTCTGCGGGAATGGTCCAAACACATGATCATAAATGAATTTAAAGATGCCAATGAATCTGCAAAGGTGTAGCTCAGAATGAGCAGCAATACAATTGTCAAAGAATATTAACTAGTAACGATGATATGGTATGTGCAATCACAAAAAGCGGAATACCTATGCCCTCTATCACTAACATCCTTTTCCGTGGCAATAAGTGTATTCAACAAGTTAATGAATGATATAGTTGAAGGGTATTGCTCCCTTCTAGCTTCTATTTCATTCAGCTCAAATCGCATGTCATAAACCTGCATGAAAAAAGTTTTGGATGAGATAGTTCCCCTACAAAAATAGATGAAGTAGAGGGAAGATGGGAGAGAATAAGACAATTTCTTGGGAAGGCAAATCCCAATGCATTAGACCATGAAAAACTGTCACCGTATTATAAAAAACAAATTGCAAACTTCAGTCCAGAAATTTGATGGTTTTATCTTTTCCTTTATTTTCGCCCAACCCACCCATTCCAACATCACCCTGCAACAGAGATCATCTGAATCGAGCTCTTAATCAAACAGCTCAACCATATGTATGCAGGACTTCCCCAATTATATTAAATAATTATCACTTTATGATATATAGAAGAGAATCAAATAGCCTGCAACGTAGAGTAAATAACACGGACACCACCGACCTGTGTTGTCAAGGATTGTGTTGTGTTCCCAACAACTACTGGTAGATCATATTGCTCTAAATACCTCCAAGTTGTATCTTTCAGAACTGGTGATACTTGCACAAAAGTAGCTATGGCATTTCTCAATGCACCCTAATAATCACAGGTGCAAAAAAAAATTAGTTGCAGAACTCAGTGGCAGGATCTAACCATGAAATTGAAATAGCAACTAAACAAACAGTCACATGAAAAACAGAGGACTTACCTTAAGGTAAGGAGGGACATTTTCATAACCAAGGAGTTTGAACAATGGTTCAATATCAGGGAACCAATTCTTCCATTCTATGGGATTAGCATTTTCGACAACCTGCAGCACACAATAAATATATCAAGCCTGTTATATCTGCTCACTGGAGCAGAAAAACATATGTAGACAGAATTTCCTCTATGATGTCCTGAAAATGGTTCAAAATCAGATATTGAAAGCTATCTCTATTCATAACTTGAGACAAGAAAAGCATGAACTTCCATACAAAATGATTCATGCATATCAATAGTTTATTATAGTGCTTAGTAGAAGTACAAAAAAAGGCCAGAATCCAGATAACCAAACTCATAAAAAGTTTGGCACTGGAGTGTCTATAAGGTAAAAAGTCTGGATGAATGCTTGCTCAGAGTAGTCCCTTGAAAGATAAATCCCCCCCCCCCCC
>NW_006239064.1:1319649-1322578 GCF_000226075.1 Solanum tuberosum
ATATATATATATATAGAGAGAGAGAGAGAGAGAGTTTGGCTGTACAATCTGATGCAAATGTGGGGTCAATGTAGAGAAGGCAAAGCTGAATTACCATTCTTGTGAGCCTCTGGAAAGAATGGAAACAGAGTGTCTATTTAAGTTATTAGGTAAGCAGGAAAAGAAGAAATTGATAAGTGCAGAGATGCTCTATCATGGACAAAACATGGTGAAGGAATTTACCAAGTTAAATCTGAATACATAACATTGTCCTCTGCCTTGGCATATTCCCATCATTGATAAAATTAATTATCTTATCAAAAAGCAAAATTACTCTGCCAACTGTGAAATATCGCCATGAAGCTTCATTTGGAAAAACAAGGGCATTCCATGGCTAGCTTGCTTTGGGTGGATTGTTTTAAGCAAAAAAAAAGTATCACACTGGTTAACTTTTTTAAGATTGGCTTTTCAAAAGATAATTCTTATGTCAGGTTAGACTGGATGTGTAAATCATCATTGCCTTTGTTGTCCAGTAGAAAGGGAGATATTGAACTAATGAACTTATTCTTGAATGTTGGTTGGCGAACCATGTCTTATATCTAGGTGGAGAAAGGTAGAAGGATGAACTCATTATCAACAGGTTCCAAAGCTGAATACAGAAGATTTCTTGGTTATGCAAAAGATGCAGAATTCTTTCCTATACTTGTGATCTTTTAAGTGCTTAAACCTAAGATTTTAACTCAAACATTTCACAGACAGAAAGGGGTAATGGCGCAGAAAAGCAAAACGAATATATGCTATGCTGCCACCCTTTTGTATGCTATGGGTGTTACAGGAAGAGAACAACAGGTGTTTTATTGGTGAATGAGACCAGTAAATCAGCTTAAGTACTTTCTGGATTTTGTTTAATTGGTGTAAACATGTGGTTATAAATGATATAGATTAGGCATTGTCAGTTTGGACTACAACTGAAAAGAAAATATGTATTTTTCAGATAAGCACCTTCTTGGTACTGAAAGTTAATGGAATATCTTTTCCTGTAATGCTCATGTGCACTTTCATAATTACTTTCTTGGAGCTGAAAACTAATGGAATATCTTTAATTCTTTAAGTAACAGGAAAAAGAAAATGTTGACCCTGGAAACTCAAGTTTACTAAGATGTAACAAAAAGATTTCAATCCATGTGCAAACAGGGAACAGCAGAGAGGCCTTTTTTCCTTTGGTTGGGGGGGAGGGGTGGGGCGGATGGTGAAGCAATGAAGAGAAACCACAAGTCAGAGAACATTGTCATTGAAAATCAGATTAAAAAAGTTTTGGCATCCTAGAAGTTCCTAACCAGACACAAAGGTCCTCATATAATCTTTCATGAACAAGACAATACAAGGCATACCTCCGAAGCTCTAACACGCCGGAATAGAGAAGGAAATTTGTCCGACCACAAAGAGAGATGGAAGATTGTCCCTGTTTGCATCTGGTGGACAAATATGGAGGGAGAGGAACCAAAGATGTTTTGAAAACAAGAGCATCCCTTTCCAAAGTCTGAAGTTGAATTGTCTCATAACCTTTTTTTTTTGGTGTAACTATGTACTCCCCAAAAAGGTGGAGGATACTCAGTTTCTAGATAGTTTAGGAGGGATATAGGTGGTAGATTTATTTGGTTTTGTTTACTGTAAATCCCAGATGTAACTACTACTAGAATACACTATTGGTGTATCTTGTCTATAAAATGTTAACTTTCTCAAAAAAACAAGACAATACAACACAAACTGGGAGAAATATGAAGCCTATTATGTTATCCAATTCTCTATGATAACCCACCAGCATTGCAGTTTATCCAAAACACAGGGAGAGTGTCAACTAAACCTAGGTAATTATGAATATATAGCTGTTGAGAATATAATTAACTAATAAAAGTGTGCTCTCTCTAAAAACTTAAGCTTTTAGATGAGATGGTCACACACTTCAACCAGGTATCGGAGCAGGCACAGGTCCTGGGAACGAATCTCACCGCCACCCAAATTAAACAAGAAATTCCACGTGATTGACCCGTGAAAAAAAGGTCCCCCACGTGAGGGGGCATATTGAGAATATAATTAACTAATAAAAGTGTGCTCTCTCTAAAAGCTTAAGCTTTTAGATGAGATGGTCACACACTTTAACAATAACTATGAAGATATGTTCCCATACAAAGCTCCACAAAAAAAATAAAAAAAAATAGATGAGATAACGTCTTAACAAAATAGCATTCTAGACATAGCATTATAGTCTATAAAGTAAATGTAAAGAACATAGATAGAAATGAGGCGAAGTTAAATACATCGAAAATGCTCCCAGGCACTAGTTTCGAGACAATCTTCTGACGTCCCTTCTGGACTTCGGTGGTTTTTCTTTTCTCCGGTGGACTTCTTCCACCGGAATACTACTCTTTTTTTTCTTTCTTTCTCGTTCTTTCTTTCTCTCTTTTTTTAAAAACTCCATTGCTCTTCAGATGGACAACAGAGTTTATTTCAGATCTGGGGGGAAGTCTTACGACATCAAGGAGTCTAGATCAAAAGCTGAAGTATGGTATGACTGGGTTGAAGATGCTAGGCATCACATGAGGAGAATGGTTCTTAGCAGGGGAGCACTCGGTTGGGTCTGCAAAAGGCTAACAGAGGCCTCAGGGATCAGAGGGAAAGCAGCCAAGTCATGGAGATGCAGGGATTTCTCAACGAACTTCTTTATAGCTTTGAAATTCAATCAATACGGGAGATACCTGTCTCTAATTTCAGTTAAAGGTAGTGACAGAGCAGTTATTATACTCCCAGAAAGTGCATTCAATGAGGGGTGGGAGAAGTTAGCTAAGAAGATAGAAGCATTCATTAATAGGGGTATAAAACAAACAAAAGCATTTAAATTATCAGGGGAGGCAGACTATGCTGCTAACAAGGGGGGAAGGAGTTATAGAGA
>NW_006239064.1:1322686-1324818 GCF_000226075.1 Solanum tuberosum
CAAGTCTATGATATGAATGGAATTTTATTTCTTTTTGAATTCCAGTCCAGTAAAGCAGCAGAACATGTTTTGATGGGTGACTGGAGAAGACAAGGGAGCAGATTAAAGCTTCAATGGTGGTCGCCGACCATTGGGGCTTTCCCAATAACCCATGAGTTCGAATGGTTTTGGATTCGAGTTCTAGGGTTGCCTCTACATCTCTGGTCCAGGCCAATAATGAAGGAAATTGGAGATCGGTGTGGCGGCTGGATAGAGACAGAAGAAGAAACCGATCTCAAAAATCATCTCCGTTGGGCTAGGATTCGTGTCAAAGGTCCGGCAAAAAAAATTTCGGCATCCATTGAGATCGCCGATGAGGAGAACATCTTCTCTCTACCTATATGGGTAGAATCGCCGGTGACTTTTCGTAAAAAGTACGATGAGGGAGCGTGTACAAGTAAGGAAAGAGACGAGGGTGGGTATCGAGGGAGGAACCCATCAGATCTGTCTAGGTGCAGAGATATTCATAGGTCTGAAAAGCTGCCTGTTAAACCTAACAGAGAAGAAAAGGTTTTTTTTGGTGAAAGAAGTCACGTGGGTGAAAAAGTCATAAAGGGGGCCACTTCAAAACAAATAGAGGGCCACTTGGTTTTAAACCCTGGCCCAAGTCATTTGGGCATGTTAAAAGCCCAATTTTTAAAAGAAAGCCCGACAGAACCTGAACCTTTTATTTGCGATGTAAATCGCTGGGAAAAAAATCATGAAATTATATACTCCTCAACTGATCAGAATCTGATGGAAGAAACAAAGGTGAAAGATTCAATTAGCAATTATATACAATCGAAAGTCAACACACAGGTGAATGCTGAAGAATCTCCACAAATTTCGGAAGAGCTAAATGAAGAAGAAGCTGAGTTATATGGGCAGAATAGTTCAAAACAAATCACAATTTTGGGTGACCCAACACCCATTCAATGTGATGCTTCGGAAAGCAGCAAAGAGGTCGAAGGCAAGGCAACAGAATGGGTACAGAAAAATCTATTGAGGCTAAGCAAAGAGTTTGGAGTAGCTTTCGAGGGGTGCACAGAGGAAGCTTTCAATTTACTTCTGAAAATTGACCAGAGGAGGCTCAAAGAGTTAACAAAAATAGACCCCATCTCGGGGACATGTGAGAATCAGATGGTGCCCAAAGAAGTAAGGAATCTTATCTTTGATGTAAATTACAAAGATAAAGAGTCCAGGAGTGCAACAAGGAGTAGAGGGAGAAATGCAACCTCACATTTATCATGAAGCTAAAAATATTTTCATGGAATGTGAGGGGGCTCAACATGGATACCAAGAGGAATCTGGTAAGAAGTAGAATACAACAAGAGGGGGTGGACATAATAGTGTTGGTGGAGACGAAACTTAGGGGGGAGGTAGGGGAGTATGTGCAGCAGTTGGGGGGAAACAGATGGATGGGAGGAATGTGGATGGAATCTTTAGGTAGTAAGGGGGGTATCTTGATAATGTGGGACAAAAGGAATTGGAAAGGGGAACCAGTAGAAAGAGGAAACCAAAGCATTACCTGCAGTTTCAGTGGTTTAAATCAAGACCTCATCTGGTTCATCACTGCAGTATATGCATCATGCGATGGGAGGGAGAGAAAGGAACTGTGGGAGGAGTTGGGTGCAATGAGGAGCTTCTGTGAAGGGCCATGGGTGGTATGTGGGGATTTCAACACCACAAGGTTTCCATCTGAAAAGACCAATTGTAGCAGAATTTCCGAGGCTATGTCTGATTTCTCCAGTTGCATCAATGAATTGGAACTTGTGGATCCCCCTTTATTTGGGGGACCCTACACATGGAGAGGAGGGGAAAATCAGAAAAATGCTTCAAGAATCGACAGATTCCTGTACTCTTTTCCTTGGGATGAAATGTTCACCCAAATTAGACAAAGTATTTTACCTAGTTTGGGGTCTGATCATAATCCAATAGTACTGATCTGTGGGGATGAGGTTTTCAAAAAATCATATTTCAAGTTTGAGAAGTGGTGGTTAAATGTGGAGGGCTTTCGAGACAAAGTTAAGGAGTGGTGGGGTTCCTTTAATGTGACAGGCAGTCCTGACTTTATACTAGCCTCAAAATTGAGCTTCTTAAAAAAGAAGCTCAAA
>NW_006239064.1:1325031-1327675 GCF_000226075.1 Solanum tuberosum
TATGGATGTCGGATCACTAACACACTTATTAAGCATAGAGACTGGAAAATAGGATGCACTGTTGCCAACTCATTTGGCAAATCTAACTCATAAGCAACCTTACCAACACGCCTCAAAACCTGATATAGGCCTACATATCGGGGACTAAGCTTCCCCTTCTTACCAAACCTCATTACACCCTTCATGGGTGAGATTTTCAAGTTAACCCAATCGTTAACCTAAAACTTAGATTCCTTCTTCTCACATCAGTATAGGACTTTCGCCGACTTTGAGCCGTTTTCAACTTTTCCCTTATAAGCCAAACTTTCTCCATGACCTCTTTAACCTATTCAAGACCTATTAGGGCAACTTCACCCACTTCAAACCAACCTATGGGAGATCTAGACCTCCTACCATATAGGACCTCAAATGGAGCCATATCGATACTTGAGTGATAACTCATCTCATAATCTTTCAATAACTCAAGCCACCTTCTTTGGCGAAGATTCAAGTCTTTTTTATTAAACACATATTGCAAACTCCTGTGGTCGGTAAACACATCTACATGAACTCCATACAAATAGTGCCTCCTTGCGGCGTTCTAAGAATTTTTTAACTCTTTCAGCAAATAGTGGGGGCAAACCATCTATAAACTTAGCTTTCCAGTGTGCTGTTGATAAAGCACCTGGACCAGATGGCTATACAAAGGCTTTCTTCAGTGTTTTTTGGGAAACTATCAAAGACGATGTGATGCAAACCTTCCACAAATTTCATGCTCATCAAAAGTTTGAAAAGAGTTTTAATGCCACATTTGTAGCTTTAATTCCAAAGAAGGTGGGGGCAAATGAGCTAAAGGATTTTAGACCTATCAGCTTGATCACAGGGGTATACAAGATCATAGCTAAGGTGCTGGCAGAAAGGTTAAAAAAGGTGATCAGTAAGCTAATAAACAAGCACCAAATGGCCTTTATCAAAGGAAGGCAAATCATAGATGCTGCACTTCTAGCTAGTGAGTGCATTGATTCCAGAATTAGAAGTGGAATCCCTGGACTGATGTGCAAGCTAGACATTGAGAAGGCATATGACCATTTGAACTGGGAGTTTCTAATCAATGTCCTAAGGCAGATGGGGTTTGGGTGGAGATGGTTAAGCTGGATAAATTTCTGCATTAAAACCACTCGGTTCTCCATACTTGTAAATGGAGAACCAGTTGGTTTTTTTCCAGCAGAAAGAGGCCTGAGACAAGGGGACCCACTATCCCCCTTTCTATTTATCTTAGCCATGGAAGGTTTGGACAGATTGATGAGAGTTGCTTCTCAGAATGACTGGATAAGGGGCTTTTCCATAAAGAACAGGGTAAATGATACAATTGAACTAACACATCTTTTGTATGCAGATGACACATTGGTATTCTGTGAAGCTGAGCAGGAACAAATTTGCTACTTAAGAGTGATCCTGGTGGTCTTTGAGGCTTGCTCAGGATTGAAAGTAAACTGGAGAAAGAGTAGCATTTTTCCAATTAAGGAAGTGCAACAGATTGAGGATCTTGCAAGCATCTTGAAGTGCAAGATAGAGAAGCTCCCAACAGTTTACCTTGGTATGCCTTTGGGCTCGGAGCACAAAGCAGAAAAAATTTGGGATGGCATTATTGAGAAAACAGAGAAGAAATTGGCTATATGGAAATCTCAATACCTATCTCTGGGAGGTAGAGTTACATTAATTAACTCAGTTCTGGATTCTTTACCCACTTATGTGATGTCCCTCTTTCCTATTCCTAGTAGCATAGTGAAGGTTTTAGATGCACTCAGAAGGAACTTCTTATGGCAAGGGAACAAGATAGAAAAGGGATTCAACCTGGTGAAATGGCCTGTAGTACAACAAAGCAAGAAAAATGGGGGGCTGGGAGTGAGAAATTTAAAAGTAACATGAGCCTCCTCTCAAAATGGTTGTGGAGATATAATCAGGAGGAGCAGGCTCTATGGAAAGAGATAATAAACCACAAATATGGGCAAGAGGATTTCTGGTGCACTAGTGAAGTTAATGAAACTTATGGAGTTGGGGTGTGGAGGACCATCAGAAACCTTTGGGAGAGTCTAAAGAACAACTCAAAAATTGTGGTGGGTAGAGGAGACAAAACAAAGTTCTGGCTAGATGATTGGTGTGGAAATGGGATTTTGAGGGACTTGTTCCCTATTCTTTTCTCAATATGCACAAATACCAACAACAAGATAGAGGAGATGTGGTCACCACAAGGTTGGAATATAATATTTAGAAGACTGCTAAATGACTGGGAGATTGATGGAATGGTGGAGTGTTTGGGCTTGATTGGTGGATTCCCAGGTACTACTCTAGAGCCAGACAGATTAGCATGGGGACATCACAAAGATGGGGTATTTTCAGTGAATAGATTATACAACTGGGGACTTAAAAGATGTGCAGGAAGATCCATTGGACCTTGGAACACAATATGGAAAAGTGTGGCTCCTGCCAAGGTGAAGTGTTTCATTTGGTTGGTTGCTAGGAAAAAACGTTTGACTCATGAGGCAATGCAGAAGAGGGGCATCAACATAGTATCCAGATGTCTCCTTTGTAAAGAAGCTCTGGAGACTAACAAACACTTATTCATGCACTGTAAGGTAACTGCTCAGGTTGTTTACAAGCATAG
>NW_006239064.1:1328067-1332023 GCF_000226075.1 Solanum tuberosum
GGAATATAAAAAGTTACCAATTTCAAAAAAAAAAAAAGATAGAAATGAGGCAGGGCACTTATACCACTCACCTTTTGCAGAACATTCAAGTAAGCAACGAGTGCTTTGGCATCTCCTTCCTGTATCTCTGGCAGAACTGCCCCAGGACTTTGCAGGGCTTGTTTGAACTTCTCCTCATAAATTGATATACAATCAAATAAAGTGCTCCATCCGATAGAACGGAATGTCTTTCCCTGAAGTAACTCAAAAACTTTGGAAGCACCTTCAGCACTAGATGCCTGGATTCAATGCATGACAATCACAAAACTTAGTTACCGCTTGTTTATCATTAGAAGAGATGAAACATTAACAAGTTGGCGATACAGCCAAACTTACATACCAAGGTACTCAGCGTTCTCAAAAATGCTACAAGTGTCTGAAAGTTAGTGTGATCCTCTCCGGCGAAGTTGACAAAAGTCCACAAAACATCATTACCAGACAGCAGCTCAGGTTCTTTCTGATAAAAGATCACAAACAAGTAAGTCAAAGTAAGATGATAAATAAAACTGGGAAAAGACAACTTAGCTGTATACATACTTAGCACACTCTTAGTGAGGTTAACTACCTATATATAGTGAAGACTCTTTTTCTCCTTAGTTCATTCTGATATTTGGGGTCCTCATATAGTTACTTCAACGTTATGATTTCGTTATTTCTGTCAGTTTTACTGATGATTATTCAAGATGAACTAGTATTTTCTTAATGGAAAGATTGTTTTGAGTTGTTTTCCATATTCAAGAGCTTTTGTGTTGAAATACAAAATCTATTTGGTATCACCGTTCATACCTTTTTGTAGTAATAATGCCCTAGGAACTCCAAAATCAGCAGGAAAAGGCACTAACCTGGTAAATTTCACTCACAAACTCCAAGAGAGAGACAAAAGTTTGTGGTGCAGGTTCAGTGGCCTTTTGAAAATGCCCAATTCCCTCCACAGTATAATCATGTGAAGTAGACAAGCGGTACGGACTAAGTGCTGTCATAGCCTTCTCTTTTGCTTCTTTAACCTGTAATAAAAAAGTGAGTGAGTAATTAAATGGAAATGAAGAAGGCACCAATCTTTATGTTCCCACTTGGTAAATGACAGAAGTCTCACAGACAAGCCTAAACCCTCACCAAAAAATAATCTCAAAAGAAGATCACTTGATACGAAAAAACCTTACTAGAATTTAAAGTTTCTTTCCAACAAACCAACAAGACACAGCCTATATTCACGATCGTATGTTCACCATCTAAAAAATTTATGCAAACAATGAACAATAATCTCAATTCCATAGCTCATTCAAAAAAAAAAAAAAAAAATCCAATTAAAGAAATTCCTTCAAAAAATTCAAGCGAGTACATATTGAATAGAACAACAAAAAGCACAACCATGCAATGCACCAAAAGGATACAAGGGATAAGAGGCTACTCCTCAACAATAACATACCTAGTGTAGTCCCACAAAGAGGCTACTCCTCAAGTGCACAAAATCTTTCTCTACTTCATCAAAAGCTCTCTTATCTCTCTCAATACCTAATAGCACACATGATAGAGGAAGCAAGGATGGCATTTTATCATAGGGATACTTGGGGAACATACACTCATTATTCAGCAATAAAGAGAATCCAACTATACATGGGCTTCTACACACCACATAAATACAATTTAGTGAATGTGTAAATTTACGCATTCGCTTTATAGGACATGAACTCATATGGCAGTGTACCAAATCCCAGCAGGGTGGGGCTGGACAGCAAGCAAAGCAGGACTCAGACTCCACTAATTGCATGTGCCTTAGAAAGAAAAGAACTACACAATTGGGTGGAAATAACAAGCATAACTTCTTTTGTAGAGGCAATTTCAATCATTTCCCCTCAAAAGAAACTAGAATATTGAACAAAAGAAACTAAACAAACCTTGTCCTTGGCCAATGGATGAGACAAAAGGCACGTTATCATCTTGTGCAAATAGGCATTGTACATGTAGATCATATCCTCATCATCATTCTGCCCATGAGAGATAGAAAAGAAACCTGAGATAATTACAAAATGGAAGGACTAGACAATTACGAAAATAGGGTCAAACCAACAAGCATAATATGCTACCAGGACCATGCATCTGTTACACAACTCAAGAAATATGCCAATTATCCACGACAACTACAAGAGTAAAATATCATAAGGAAGGTGAATCATCACGAGACAGTGTACAAAAAAGAAATAACAGCAAAATTACCTAAAAGAGGGCTAGTAGGCCAGCAACCAATAATCAATACATTATGCAGAAAACAGGATGTTTAAGTGATGGGATCTTTTGCCTATTTTTTTTATTAAGTAATAATTTTATTAATGTAGGGCAAAAGAAGTGTGTAGGCTAGTAGGATTCTAAAAGTGAAAACTTAGCAAAAATATATGATTTTCTACAACTAGCATCCAATATTCTATGCTTATTAGGCACCTCGTGGGTGCACCAAAAAGAAATAGGTGATAAGAGGTTACTCCTCAAGTGTACAAAGCACTTTCTACTCCTTGAAAAGCTATCCTGGTTATCTCTCCATATGGGCCACATAACATTACATTTAAGGTGCTTTCTAATAGATTAAAGAAGGTCTTGTATGAGATAGTATCTACTTTGCAAAATGTTTTTGTGGAAGGCAAACATATTCTAGATACAGCCCTAGCCACTAGCTGCCAATGAAGTGGTTTGATTCGAGAAGAAAGCAAGGAGAACCACGGATTTAGTGCAAACTAGATCTTGAAGAGCCTTATGATCATTGTGACAGTGAGTTTCTTAACTTCATTATATTGAAGACGGGTTTTGGTGCAAGATGGAGGAAATGGATCAAATTTTGCATCTCAACGGCCAAGTACTCATGAATGGTAATCCGTGTAGATTTTTCGGTGTGTGAGTCTGGGCGACTCGCTTTCCCCTATGTTTTTCATTCTAGTCACGGGCTGATGGAAGCATTGAGCAGGATGATGCATAGAGTGTAGCAGGAGGCTACTTGAGGATGTTTTCTCCAACAGTCGCTTGACGATGTACTGTGAGGGTGCCATACCTTTTGTTTGCAGATGATACTTTAGTGTTATGTGATGCTGCCAATGCTCAATTGACTTACTTGAGACAAGTGATGACATGATTCCAGGTGGTGCCAAACCTAAAGATCAATCTTAGAAAATGTGTGATCATCCCAGTCAGCTTGGTAGAAAATATATAGCTCCTAACACAGGTATTAAATTGTAAGGTTGGGTCTTTTCCTACAACGTATCTTGATTTACCGCTAGAAACATCTAATAAAGACCAAGCAGCTTGGAATCTGGACATAAAAAGGGTAGAAAAGAGGCATGTAGTTGGCAAAAGAGGTGCCTATCCAAAGTGGAAAGAATGTGTTAACCAAGAGTACGCTGTCATCCGAGTATTTCCACATATTTCACATTGTTGCTACATGCTCCAGTCAGATTTACGAGGAAGTTGAAGAAACTTGAGAGATTGAGAGATTTTCTATGGCATGGTTCAAGCAGGTAGACGAAGTTTCACATGGTAAATTGGGAGTCTAATACCACATCAAAGTGTTGGTGTAGATTTGGGATTATAAATCTAAAGGGTTTTATTATAAATGGTACTGTTATATTCCTCAGCATTAAGAAATGCTGGCTACCTCCAAGTGTTACAAGGGGAAGAAAAAATAAAATCTAGATTACAGAGAGCCTATGAGATCTACAAGATCTATTTCCTCTATACAATTTCCTTTACACCAAAAAAAAAGTGTGGATAGGCAGTTCCCTTTCACAACATGGATGGGCTTTGATTTGTCTTCAAAGCATTTCCCATTTCTCTCTCTACACACACTGACCACCATATGCACACTGTTTGGAAGGGAGATGGAGGACTAGAAGTGTTTCACTTCCCTCTGTGTGTGTGTGTGTGTGGGGGGGTGG
>NW_006239064.1:1332356-1349949 GCF_000226075.1 Solanum tuberosum
GGGGGGGGGGGGGGGTGAGTAATGGGAGTAGGGTGAAATTCTTGGTACATAAGTGGCTGTGGGAATAGCATCTTGAGAATCATATACCCAAACATGTAAGAATTTCATGTCAAAAGGAGATGTCAGTTTTGTTTGCAAGGGGTAGAAGTAAGTCCATCAGGAATTTGTGGTTTAAGAGGAACTTGCAATTGGGATATTGCAGAATCTCAGAGTTTGGTCAAATCTATGATGCTCAGACTCTTCAAAAATGAAGCCGCACCCATGTCGGATCCTCCAAAATTGCAACAAGAAAATTGAGTTTCATTGTTGTGTGTGTGTGTGTTTGGGGGGGAGGGGGGATCACATGTCATGTTAGACCAGAATAATAATAAGAGGAGCAAGGAGAATTGCTAAGATAAACCATCAGTAGTTGCTTAATCAGAGACAAGTCAATTCTCACCTGATAGGCAGGAGTTAGGAGGATCTTATTCAGCCAAGACAGGAAGACATTGTTGGAGAATACAACTTCCAAGCATGAATATATGTTCCTTATATCATTATTTGATGAAGCACTTGCTGATGTATCTTTTGTATCAACCCCGTCATGTATTAACATAAGATGTACAACCCACGCACTCCTTAAGCAATCAAAATAGCCCTCAACAACAGGATCATTCCCAGCGACCATTACCTAAAAAAAAGTAATAGAAAGTTTAGAAAATGACAAACCACTGCTTGCCAAACATTTAAAGATGGTTGTCTGCTTACAGATTCCTGAAATTCTTGCCTAAAGGACGCATCATGAGACAAGACTGATGTTTTATCAGGTACTGCACTCAATGCATCTGATATGAGAGCCACCACAAGGGAGAATAGAAGACTATATGTTATCTGCAGTTTTTTCAAAGGAGGATCAGATATAGAAGTATAGAGCGAAATACTAAAGAACAAGAAAAAGGGATAGCTAGAGGGTACATGCCATGCAGTTCAAGATAGAAAATACTTTCACTCTGTCCTCTATTCGGCATTTGAAAAAGAAAAGGAGAATGTAAAGAAAATCTAGATCTGATAATTCTAGAGGCAAAACCACAAAATCAAAAGACTGGAACTCTTAAAAGGAACAAAAAATTGAGGTGGTATATAGAGACTGAGGCTGAGCTTTAAAATCCAATTCTGGTACAAGAGTTGAGATGGTATATGGAGACAGAGGCTGAGCTTTAAAATCCAATTCTGGCGTATAATGAAAATATGAAATTCATGTAGTTTGATATATATATCAAGACAGTCAACAAATGACGATGCACTTGGAGAAGTTACAAGGTTCTTATGTGAAAGGATACAGCATCAAAAAGAACCATCTATTAAATGCCTAACATTCGATGATTTAACTTCCCAGCCAAGCCACTGCTTCTGAATTCGTGATCAATAAATTCATCATTAAGCTTGAAAGAACCATGGTCAAAAACTGTGAAAACCTGATGGCTTAAAGTGTCAGTGCTACCACTAAGCCCTGCTGCACTATCCTTTAGAGCAGAAAAGACGTCCTTCACATCTTTAGGGCCTACAAAGAGAAAAGGATAATTACTTTTTCAGTGGTAAAAGAGATGCATAAATACACTAACACCAAACTGCTTTTAAGGAGAATAAACGAGATGTGGAGCAGTCCAGGCATATATGCTATTCCGGACTACACTGGAAACTTCAAACACTGGCTAACGAACATTGCTCATTTTGTGCTGTACAAAGCACATTGGAAGCTTCATTAAAAGTACACCCATTCTGGGGGACAAAGTCGTGCAGAGAATCATAATGGGGGAAACCACAACATCTTTATAATTGTGGTAGCCAGACCAAATTGCGGGCACCTCGACTATTGCATTAAGCACCTGCTACCTCCCATCAGCACAAGTATTGATTAACTCCGCCGCCAAGGCTTAAGACAAATGGAAAGGGAAGAACCACAATTATTATTAATATAAGAATCAAATGAGTACAGTCTCTTCTACAGTGCAAGAGCACATTGAGGATGTTTTGACTTCAATGTTGGAGTTATATGCAGAAAAATAAGGCCAGACAAACAGATATAGCAGATAAGGAATGATGGAACTCTAACGTACACAACTTCAAAAACATTTAACTAATATTTATGAGCATACAGCCCATAACTTCAGAAACATATAACTGATGTCTAATATTATGATCATGCAGTCTTCTAAAACGATGTGACAAAGCAGATTAGCTAAGTGCTTGCTGTACCAGGCCTCTTAAACATGAAAATAACTCTTGGTTATGCACAAACAATATGTATCAAACATTGTCAAGAAGAACTAAAAGAAAATATTAGAATGAATAACCCTCCCAGTGGTCCATTATAGGATTTACTGGAAATCATCTCTGGCGACATCTTTCCCTGAAACCATGCAAGCCCAAATAAAACGAAGAAAAGATAAGCATATCCTTATCGGGAGTGAACTTAAGCCACTCATAACTTACTAGCCCACGCAATCAAAAATAAAAAGAATAATGCTACTATAAGTATGTCCTAATAGAAACAACTTCTATGACTAAAACAAGTTGGAAGTGAACACGGATAAGATCAAAATATAACCATTCATAACTTACTTGCACGCACAACCAAAACAGAAAGGACAAGGCAATGAGCCAGAATGAGCCTTTCCCTGGAAACAACAGCTCTCCTTTCCACCAAAGCTCCTCTTGAATCAAGAATATAGCGTTCACAGTTAGGCCCACCCAAACCAGATGGCTCTTCTCGATTGAGTTCCTAAAAGTATACTCAACATATAATATCAAGAAACCATCAGCATATATTCATTCACCTCACTTCTGTCAAATGAAAACGAACAAATTTATGAACTCATGTTTCACATGATCACGTGAACTGAAGGAACATTCTCAGTATCATCGGGAGGACAACCGTCCTAGGTTTTTGAAATAACCTGAAATTTAATTTAGATGACACTGGAAGATACTTTACATCAAAAATATGACTTTGTTTGTACTTATGGACATACTAGTGAAAAATTTGAACAACAGTTGACTTGGCGGAAAACCTACACACACAAAACACTCTTCCAACAAAAAAAATGTCTATCTAAGCTCTGCCAACAAAGATGGTCAAAAATGAACAGATGTAACTAAAAGGGATAGACATGAAAGACAATTAAGTTAATCTAACAACCTTTATGAGTGAGATTAACCGCTTTCTAACTCCAGCATTAATGAGATCGTCCAAAAATCTCTGAATATCTGCCACAAGATCAGGTTCAAGTCCTTGGTCAAGGACAACAGCCTGCAAAATAACTTTAGTCATATCTAACAGGCAGCTAACAAGAGATAAATTTCTCTATCCCTAGAAACTAAGAATGAAGTATACCCTCAACAGTGTGTAAAGTGCTGTTATAAGATCTCTTCTCTCTGTATACCACAGTCCAGCTGCAAGGCGGAATATCTCTAATGGCTCACGTCCCAATAATCCCCACTGCATGCATCAATAATTAGAAAGAGTGAAAAAAATTGGTCATGAAAACAAATTGTTATAAGAAAACTTTTGTATTGAAAAGAACTTATAGGTGGTGATTGAAACCCAAATTCAACTCCTGAAACTGAATGTATTTAAGTCGGAGATGTCTAGAGAGAAAGAAACTTCATTCTTTGAAGCGCTTAAGATTATTGAGCTGTCACATCATGGCCTGAAATCTACCAGCTTAGTGAGCAGAATGTCTCGATAGTGCAACCCTCCGATGGGGTTGTGATAGCGATACATCAAAGAAGATAAATCTACCAGCACCAGAACAGAACACCTTAATTTTATGAATATCAGTTGATATTTGATACAGAACCTCAACTCTTTTGGCAGTTGTGTAAGAGTGGAAGCTACATAAAGGAAGGGCAGAAGGTACGTCATGGGTGATGCCTAGATCTGTAAAGGACTTGTTGTTGCAGGAAAGCTGTAAGAAGAAAAAGAAAAAGCAGGGCCTAGAGCTCTGCCAACAAAGATGGTCAAAAATGAACAGATGTAACTAAAAGGGATAGACATGAAAGACAATTAAGTTAATCTAACAACCTTTATGAGTGAGATTAACCGCTTTCTAACTCCAGCATTAATGAGATCGTCCAAAAATCTCTGAATATCTGCCACAAGATCAGGTTCAAGTCCTTGGTCAAGGACAACAGCCTGCAAAATAACTTTAGTCATATCTAACAGGCAGCTAACAAGAGATAAATTTCTCTATCCCTAGAAACTAAGAATGAAGTATACCCTCAACAGTGTGTAAAGTGCTGTTATAAGATCTCTTCTCTCTGTATACCACAGTCCAGCTGCAAGGCGGAATATCTCTAATGGCTCACGTCCCAATAATCCCCACTGCATGCATCAATAATTAGAAAGAGTGAAAAAAATTGGTCATGAAAACAAATTGTTATAAGAAAACTTTTGTATTGAAAAGAACTTATAGGTGGTGATTGAAACCCAAATTCAACTCCTGAAACTGAATGTATTTAAGTCGGAGATGTCTAGAGAGAAAGAAACTTCATTCTTTGAAGCGCTTAAGATTATTGAGCTGTCACATCATGGCCTGAAATCTACCAGCTTAGTGAGCAGAATGTCTCGATAGTGCAACCCTCCGATGGGGTTGTGATAGCGATACATCAAAGAAGATAAATCTACCAGCACCAGAACAGAACACCTTAATTTTATGAATATCAGTTGATATTTGATACAGAACCTCAACTCTTTTGGCAGTTGTGTAAGAGTGGAAGCTACATAAAGGAAGGGCAGAAGGTACGTCATGGGTGATGCCTAGATCTGTAAAGGACTTGTTGTTGCAGGAAAGCTGTAAGAAGAAAAAGAAAAAGCAGGGCCTAGAATTGTTGGATCAATATTGGCAATACTACAATTAAGGAGGAGAGATGGAGGATTGTCCCAGCATGTATATGGTGGACAGTATGGAAAGAAAGGAATCAAAGATGTTTTGAGGGCAAGAAGAACAATGTGCAGAATTTCAAGATGAATTGTATAGCTCTTTATTATTTTTGGTGTAAACAGAAAGTCTTAGTACAGGCAGAAGAACTTTTTGATGTTTTAGACTATTTGTGACAAAAAGCATAGATGGAGTCAGTCTAGTTTGTAATACTTTTGGGAGAGGGGCTACTTTGATGTAGTATACCTGTGGATAAATAGAAGAAAAAGTTACCATTCTCAAAAAAAAAAAATGTTGCTCCCCTGGCTTTGATGTGGATTGTTTGGAGAGAGAGAAACGGGAGAGTATTTAAATGGATAGAAATGAGTTTTGGTCAGTTGAAACCCACAAGGGTGGCCGAGTTGGTTGAGCAGGAGATGTCTCAAATAAGGGGTCTAAGGTTCGAAAATCTCTGCATGCCTTCTCGGTCAAGCTCAACGCACAAGGTTTGTCTGGTGTAGTTTACCTCTCCTGTGTGATTGTGTGTTATTACACTGGAGCGGGGTTTACCTAGTGCACATCCAAAGGGTAGCAGCTGCAGGTTCCCTTATCATAAAAAAAATGAGTTTTGGTCAGTTGAGGAGTAGTCTCCCATCTCTTATTATGGTTTTGCACCCATGCAGTTCCTGGTTGTATAGAGGATTGGGTATCTTTTGTAGAGAACCATATCGTTTTGTAGGTTCTTTACCTTTTGGTATACCTCTTGTTATGACCGATTTGACCCTTTTGATGAATGAAATCTTGTTAAGTTGATCAAAATAAAAAGGAAGGGGCAGAGCGTCCGGATTGGATCAGACCAGACCTAGGACTCAACAATAGATGAGCAGATTTGTGAGCCAACTGAGAAATTTGAAAAAAGAGAGTTGCTTGTAATGCCATATTTCTAAAAATTACATCCAAGCCCCAATGATATTCCAATAGCCAAAAGATCAAAAGTTCATATGTGCAGGGAGAGGAAGAATTTGATATATGCCGACGCGATCTCAAGAATCTCTTGATTGGTCATTACAGTTAAATCTCATTGGAGGTAGCCAGCAAGGACGAAATAGAAAAGTGGGTTAAAGCTAAGTGGGAACTCTTGGCCAGCATCAAGCAGAGAGACATGAATAACCTATAGCCTATATATCATTTTTTTAGTTCCTATCCAGATCAACGGAAAAAAATAGTTGAAGTGGAAAAGCGGGAGAATGATGGAAGTCCCTGTTATAGGATTGTTTGTCCCAACTACCGAATTGACAGTTGCATCAAGTCAGTCAACAACCTAGAGCTGTGAAAATGAGGCTACTCTGCTACACCTTCGGTCGAGCCAACTGTTTAAGGAGGTGAGACATCTCTGTGGAGGCTCTTCCTCCAAACAAACAAAGACATAAGGAGGCAGAAAAATCAAACCTACGTGCAAGTGCAACTGTTGGTGGTGGCTAGAAAGAAGCTTATCAAGGCTATGATCACATTGCACATGGGTCAAAGAGACTACCTTTATCCCAATAAGGGCAGGGGCTAGAGGCGACAAAAACAATGTTCAGAAGGGCAGACAAGGCAAATTTTCGAATATCAAAGAGGAGTAAACTGTATAGTACTCTTTGTAATGAGCAAAAACTGATTACATAAGAAATTCCAAAAATTCTACAACACAAACAAATAAAGAAAATGACCTACCTCTTGATTGGCAGAAACAAGCAACCGAACAGAGTCTACTTCATTAAGATGTAGATCATCGCTCAACTTTAGGGCCTAAATATCACAAAACAAATTAGAAAAATGCAAATGGTTTGCAACACCAAAACAAATGTGAAAGAGAAATATTTACAATATGCACATAAAGATAAAATGAGGCGTTCAATTCAAAGACAAAGTAGATATAGAACATTTAAATTCCATCATTATGCATGTGAACACAATTTTTTTATTACTGTGGTGTCCATGCCGACTTATATGCACCTCGACTAATTCGACAAGATACTTGCTACCTCCCACACATGTCACAATTATTTGTTTAGTTCATTCGAGGTGACTCTTGTCTTCCTCTTCCCCTTATATTTCTCCACTCACAACATCCAACAGTTGCATTCGTAA
Source organism: Solanum tuberosum (assembly GCF_000226075.1). Classification (NCBI taxonomy): domain Eukaryota; kingdom Viridiplantae; phylum Streptophyta; class Magnoliopsida; order Solanales; family Solanaceae; genus Solanum; species Solanum tuberosum. The sequence goes on from NW_006239064.1 coordinate 1,339,388, forward strand.
ATCTTGCTTGAATTCCTCTAATTCCTACATTGACTTTACTTTACACTAGAGATTGCAATTGGGCCAAGATGCGGTCAGGCAAGGCGAATGAAGAGTTTTTTGTCCTGAAACGGTAAAGGTATTCTTTTTTTTTGAAAATGACATTAATAGATAATTATGGATGTGAGTCTCAACTCATGCCCCTAAATCATTGGGAATCAGAGGGAGCAGACATGTCAACTCTATTTCAATTTTTGTGCACATGACCGTGCTTCCGTCATTCTCAATATCATCCAGTGCATCGGCTTAATGTGCTCAGATGGTAAAGGTACTATTAATGAAAATACAAAAGTACAAAGACTCTAGAAAGACCAAAATATACTGATCTACGACAACCATGCAACTACTTCGTTCTTCCTAAAATTTCTAGAAAAATCATGAACTGCACTATACCATTAATATGCCTACTGTTACACCAGAAAAAAAGAAAAGACTGTGAAAATAGGTGTTCGTAATCCTATTAATATGACTTTTTTGTCCTCCAATACAAGCTCTATTCCTCTCCGACCATACAGTCCAAAAGATGCAGAGAGAAAAAATGAACCATATTTGTTTCAGATCCTTTTGGAATTTGTGTCCCTGCCAGCACTCTAACAAACCCCGGATGCTATTAGGCATCATCCAAGGAATACCACAAATACCTAGGAATAAGTCCCAGCACTGCTTGGAGCACATGCACTTCACATCTCGGCACAATGGAATATCTTGCCAGCCACATCTAAAAGTTTCCGCAACCTTCACCACCTTTTTTTTTGAGAAAGGTAACATTACTTATATATCCACAGGTATACTACACCACAGGTATAGTTGTAGGTGTGTGGGATCCGTACCAAATATGGTCAATCAATTTTGGGTACTTTGACCAAAATTAATAAAGAAATTCGGGAGAGATACAATGATTTTTAACTAAAAATATAGGGTGAAGTCACAATTTAGGTATACGTATTTTATCATAACAAGATATTGGCTGAATACATATGCAGCTCCTTGAACTTGCCAGAATTTCATTTAGACACTTGAACTATGAGTTGTTCCTATTGAACACCTAAACTCAAGTTAAATTTGTGTCTGTAAGACACATTTTGCTAACATGGCATTGTATGTTTGCTACACAATTTTTAGCACGTGAGGCCATCATTCAAAATGATATACAATTTTTTGTCCATCTTCTTCATTTTCTTTCCCAGCATTTAGTAGAATAATGTTTTCTCTTAGCAGAAGGGTCAAGTTTAGGTTGTAAAGAGGTGATGGCTAGTTTTTAGGCAGAGATTATTAACTAATCAAGAAAATAAAATAAGTCCAGTTGACATCTACCCAATGAAGTACAATCAAACCTCATTATACCAGCATTTCATTATAACATCCTTATTTTCTCCAGATCCAAACTTTCATGTTTTATTTTACTTCTCTATAACAGCATTCTACCTGTAACAATTGTGGCATTCATTATCGTGGTACATTCTTTGAAAAATTACCCCGCTATAACAGTCATACTCAAATATTGTGCAGTAACATTTGGTAAAAGGACATAATTATTGCACAGAGAGAGATTTCAAGCTCATATTGAGCTACAGCACCCAAAGTTTAGGGACTTGATATTGCATAACCGTTCTTAAGTAGATCGATTAGTGTGAACAAGTTTATGAAATCCAATTCTAGTTTCCAAGGGATTATGATGCTTTGATAGTAATGAAAAAAGAATCCTTTGAAAAAAGATCATGAATTAAGTTACACAGGGTATAACGAGAATACAGCATGGGATGGAACTCACAATTTGAACATCCTGATCATCCAGTGAAATTGGGCCAGAATCTGGAAGTCTCACTTCTTTGGACTGGACTTGAACTCGGTCCGAGGGCTTGGGGGGCTACATATTAAGGGGAAAAAAGTGAGCTTGGTCATTGATAGCATCATTCTTTCACAATAATTTTTCCACATTTTGAAAGGAAAAAAAAAAGACAATGTAAAGAATTCTCATTTTGGCCAAAACATTTCACAGGCTCATATTACTTTCTTAAAGCAAAATCAACCAACAAACCAACCATTCCAAGAAAATGAAATTCATTGATCAATAGACACAAACAATTACCTCCTAACGCATTGATATACATGCTTGTATATTCAGAAAAAAAACATTTCTACAATTTATAAAAGGAATTCAATAATAACTGCATAATTCAATCAATCATTCAATTAACTGATCCCTAAGCCAAACCTAATTAGGTCAGCTAGGCTATACGAATCCTCTATATCCATTCATCAATATTAGAGACCACCCTTTTTTTTTCTTATGAATAAGGACTTTACTAAATTTCAACAATAAATAATCAAACTCAAACTAAAGTTAATGTGTTCTTTATATCTCACACATTCTTATATAATTGAGATATCCACTTTTTGAGCTTAAAACTCGTTTTTTTCCTTATTCACTTCAATAGCTACACTGACCTACCAAATAAAACGAATAGAAGTTTACCGGATAGGAAAGTAGTGACTGGAAAGATGGAAGAGAGTGACGAATGGCGTGAAGCAGCTCAATCCTCTCCGATGGCGTAGGAGGTGTGGGTCCCAATACGGTAGATTCGATTAGAGATAGTAAAATCTTCGGGGACACCATTGTTTCTCTGTTACTCTCAGCTTTCAGCTCCACTCGCCGGAATCTGTGCGTAGTTTTCAGCTCCGTTCACCGGAATCTGTGCGTACTCTTCAGCTCCGTTCACCGGAACTGATACAGTGAGAGGTGAGGAAGAAGGCGGGAAGAAAAGCCCTAGTTTAGGGTTTTTGTATCGTAGAATAAAAAAAAGTAAAATGAAAATTGGTGTACGGGAATTATTTTGTTAGTATATTTTAAAAAAAATTATTTGAAAATTGGTCCGAAGGCGGAAAAGGATCCAATGAATTCAAAAGAATTGAACGAAAAGTCATATGAGGTGAAATCTAGAATTTAATTGTGAACTTTTTGCATTATCAGTAATAAAATAATTTTATTGTACACATATAAATGATTAATTTATGAACATAAATTTTAAAAGCAATTATTTTTAAAAAAATCATGCTTAATTAAATAGGTTCAAGTAAAATGAACTAGATAAAATAGTATTTATAGTTCCATTTTAAAATAATTTATTTGATTATCTACCAACGGCGACGGCCTTTGTGGTACCAAGGCTGACCTATGAGGAGTATGAGAGAGGAATTCGACGTGATCTTCGAAAGAAGCAAAAGAGCCAAGGAGCATCCTCGAATCCTGATCAATCCCCTGAAGCGGGAAGATTGCGCATCCGATCATCGAGCGGCGCATTCAACTGATTTTTTTCAAGCAATCACAGCTACCGCTTGTACACTCTTTCCTTTTATCCCACTTGATAATTCAACTAATTTTTTTCAAGCAATCGCAACTACTTTCTTTCTCTTCCACTGCCTTCCCTAATATGTTAATTTAACCTATATATTGGATTATTAGTAGTGACTAAAAATATTGGAATAATAACTGCATAATTAGTTTTGATGTAAAATTATTGATTGAAATTTGATATAATTAAATAAAATTTTAACTTGTGACATCATGTAGGGTCTATTTCACTCGAGTAATTAGAGGTGAAGTAGGAAGAACATTATGAGGTCTCAAGATCAAATAACCAAACTAAGGTTACTTTAAGTATTTTGTTACTATACACATTCTACTTGAGGTATAAATGTTAAAACACACTGAAAGGTGTCCGAGTCAGGCACACATCAACTAAACCTCAACTAATTTCACGAGATACTATCTCCTATCAAAATAGATATCGAGCATTTAAAAGAATAATTGTGAACTCTTGTTTAAAATCTTGAATGTATTATATTATAGACTCAATCATGTCTTACAAGAATGTGCCTCATTCACTAATAGTAACATCCCATCAGCCATTTGGCCAACAAAAAATTACAAGCAATTGCTCAAAAGAAGAAGAAAAAATACATCCTATAAACCATACATTTCTACTCCTTTCTTAACCTTATAGCAAGATATATAAGTATAGCTGCTCCATTCCCCATTTATAACATCGTTCGAGGGAAGTAAGCAACGATGAACTGATCCATTATTCAACCGAGAGATTTACATTATAGCACGCGAATTGCAACCAGTCAGGAACTAGATGCAGTGCTTTGAGCTAAAATCTTTATCAGACAACAAACTAGAAATAAGACTTTTCATTCTCTGTGCACCTGGTCCAGGTCTCAGTGAAGTTATGTTTCTTAGAATATACTCTGAGATGGTAGAGTTTGCATCCCCACCATCAAACCAACTACCAGGAACAAAACCATCGATTTTGCGCCCCAAGAGCTCAGAATCAATCTTGTCAAGCACTAGTTCGTTCCTGCGGAATTTTCTGGCGAATGATGCATTGCTGTCGACCATGCTCTTGTAATCCTTAAGAGTTAGAACATGTGGATGTTGCTTTGGAGGGTTATCCCAGGATATGAAATGAAGGTCGTGATTCACTGTAGTGTTCCGGAACTCTTCTGCATTGCATATGACAGTGTGGAAATATCCTTCAGGCGTTGAAAGGAAGTTGGCATAGTACATTAAGACTATTCTTGGGAGGTTATCCCACCCCCATAAAAGGTACTCCATGAAGGGGCGAGAGAGCATTGTCCAAGCAGAGCCTGAGGAAAAGCGATAACATCACATTTTCAAAATCTATGATATGCTATGGATATTGATATTTGATTGTATACGAGCAAAAATTTATATTTGCTAATTTCATGAACATATGACAGTGCAGAATAGAAAGAGTGATCATAGAGGAGCAAAAAAGAGAGAACTCGACCTACGGCAACTTTTTTTTTTTTTTTGATGAAGTAAATGTTCCATTGAAGGCATCAAGAAGATGCAAGTTAGTTACAAATGTAGAAACCTTATGTAAGTGCAATAGAATAGTGCTTGCTTGAAATGAGTTAGTCTATGACTACCGTCTACCGCATTGATAAAGTATTCATTTTGATATTCAACATGAAACAAAAATGGTAGTTTGAAATGTCTTTGCTTTCATCTTTCTGTTTTGCAGAAGGCATTCTCAAAAACCCTTGAGAAGGAGCCCAAGTACAAGGAAATAGGGACAACCTTTGAGAGTTTTTCCAAAAGCTTGTGTAATCAGGTCCAGTCTGATAACCTTTTCAGTTTCATACGATTTGACGACTCAGACAGTCAAACAAACATGTTTTATGTTATAACAAAACATAGTTCACAGTAAAATGTGTTAAGAGATCGTATTGTAGTATGGGGAATCATAGTTGAACTAAGCGAAAATAACATTTAATTGCATAAGTGGACAATTAAAAAGGACAACTGATTATCAGGCAGTAGTAGGAAGATAAGGTGCACCTGGCTTTGTAGTTTTAACTTTTTTTTTTTTTTTTTTTTTTTTTCTCAAAAAAAAAAAAGTGCAGATACTCTACAATGTTTATTCATTGACCACATCAGGGATAACCAACGAAGGGTCATTTGAAAGAGATTTCTCATACTAAAGGCCCCTTCAAGAAAGTCATTTGTCTGATATTCCTAGCACTTACAATTTTACGTTGTTCGGTTTCCAAACCAACTTATTTCCTCCACACCCGAAACCCCAATGTTTTTCCCTAAAAAAGCATATTTTTCCTAACATCTATACTTTCGTGTAACCTTCTTGAGCACATGCCTCCGGCTATGCATGAACTCTACCTGAAGTTAAGGAACGGAAGAGAGTCACCCCCGAGGAAATTCTAATATATTATCATTGCATAAAGCTGAAAGGATGCAAAGGAAAATTCATGAAGTGTATTTGATACTAAGTTGTTAACTCAAGCAGATTTGAAATCCAAATACACATGACTAACTCACGGAGATCTTACAGAAGAATTGGCTGAAAACAGGCCTAAAACCAACCCAAAGAACAATATAGAGGTGCTTTATGGAGGTTTTAGACAAGTTAATAAGCCTTTGAAAGCTGAAAATGGCAACAAGAAAGCAAACCAACAAAGCAGCCAAAAGAGCTCGATTGTTTCCTTTTGCATAGACACAAATGCACAAAATTCTCACCTGTGAATAGTTTAAATGCTGTTGGCATACTCCTTTTCTGCGGGATCCAGAAAAGATCTGATTTATTCAGGCTGTACAGCCCTGAATCAATTATTACAGGCCTGGCTCTGTGGTATCTACAAACACAAATGTAACATTTTAGTAAGCTAACATACTAAATCTCACCAAAAATAGGCTGATTGATTGATCAAATGAAAAGCTCCACATACTCCTTCCATCCAATGTCACTTGTATGCTCAATAAAATTAAGTTCTCTTGGCACGGTCGAAAAAGTATGAAGTAAATCTGCCAAACACAATATCAATGCACAGGATCATTAGAAAGACGGTAATCAATGAGCCAGTCTGCACTTATATTACATTGGGCTCTTAGAAGAATTTCGAAGCAATGTCCAGTTTGGATCCAACAAGTAATTTACTTGTCAGATGATATGACTAGGATAAGAGTAATGCAAAAAGTGTCCCACAACAATCGTTTTTCACACAAAAGCACCTCCCCTCCCCGGCTCCCCCTTATACACAAAAAAATAATTCAACCAGTTAGCAATCAAGTACACCTCAACTCCAACTAGCTGGGTGGATACATGGATATTTTGTACTTTGTAGGATCTATTTAGGTTAATTCTTCTAGTTGATCTTTACACAAATAACCGTTCAATTCACCATTTACATTTCCAAGCTGGTATACGTAGAATACACGGTTCTACACATATTTATAAATGGAATTCACATATTTCAAGTTCAGCTATTTTAGCTTAAGCCAGTTGGGTGGACGACTATTCAGGTTAATTCTTCTATTTTTGTATCCATTACATTCTATTTGGGCTCATTTCATTCCAATAAAAAAAATGTTATTTTTAAGGCAAATTATGATTCTCTAAGATCTCACATTGATATATACACGAACATACAAGTCTTTTCTCAATGAACCAGCTCCTGCACTTGTATAAAACGCGAGCTGCTTAAAACAACTTTGGATCAATGTCAAGCATAGATCCAATAAAGTTACTGATTCATTGTAAAGGAGTTCAATCAATGTATCAATCAAGTACACCTCAATTCCAAACTAGCCGGTGGCTACATTAATGTTCTGTATCCATCACATTTTATTTAGGTTCATCTAATTTGAATACTCAAAGATTTGTTATTTAAGGAAAATTAGGATTATCTTAATTCCCACACTTTTATTTACACAAACATACAAGTCTTTTTTCAAACAAAAAAGTGTCTTGACGAGTACCAGGGCTGAAGTAAGAGCAATAACAACTAGTAAGTCTAAATTCTCTTATAGTTAAATTACTGCCCTTCATGCCAGTTCGTCTACTGGAATCCTCATTTTCACTACTATTTCGACTTTCACCACCACAAATGGCCAAACATAATTGTCACCATAATTCTCACTACACTTATAATAGAAGTATCTATACAGATTTGAGACTGAAGAAAACTAGTTGGCGTCACCTATGATTAAACATAAAATAAAGGCAGCAATAGCAAGCAAGTACCACGGCTATTCAATCCGAAAACCAAGAATCTCAGCAAATGAAAGTGATATCCAAATATTAAGCAAATGCTCCCAACAAGTCCAGAAAAGGATACTCACTAGCGAACACACAGAGAAGGGCGAAGATATAAAAACAGATTCCAAAAAATAGTTTTTAATTACATAAAGCACTAAGATTAACGAACCAATCCACTCACCACCTTCCTTAAGCAAAATACCAGCAGCATGAACTGCATTACTAACCATAGTAGGTCCTCTATAACTAACCAAATCAGATCTCACCACTACTCTCACATTCCCAACTTCAACAAACAAAGTTAGCCAACAAAGTTCACCAACTCTAGTTGGCATTGCTTGTACTAAAAATAAAAGAAAGGAAGCAATAGCAAGCAAGCACAACCAAGAATCTCAAGCAAATGAAAGTAAGATTGAAATATTAAACAAATGAAGTAAACACATGAAAAAGATATATAAGATAATTTTAACCAAGTATAAACAGTACAATTTTCCACTGAAGGGTTCTGAACCCCCTTAGCTCTACCTACTCCACCCCTGGTCCCAAGTCCCAACTAGCTCAGAAAAGGATACTCACTAGCAAACACACAGAAAAGGGCAAAGATAGATCAAAAAGATTGCAACTTGCAAGAGCTAGTTTTTAACTACATACCATCTTGTGTCACCAAAGGATAATCAGAAGCACTAAGATTAATGAACCAATCCCACTCACCACCTTCCTTAAGCAAAATAGCAGCAGCATGAAGTGTATTACTAACCATAGTAGGTCCTCTATAAGTAACCAAATTAGATCTCACCACTACTCTCACATTCCCAACTTCAACAAATAAAGGTTCCCTTTTTACAAAGTTCACTAACTCTAATCTCTCATCAGCTGGTGCTTCAAGGTCTAAATGTACAACATACTGGTTCAATGGATGGTACAAAGCCTTTAATGTCCTCTTTATGCTCTCCCCATCTCCACTTGAACCAGAAATCAAATATGCCAATTTGGGTATTGTTGAAATAGGTCTAGTAGAAGGTATATGTAGTTTAGATTCAACAAAGATTGGAACTTTAGCTTTAATGGATGATTTCTGAAATGGGGTTTTAGTAGAAAGAGTGAAAATGATTAAGAAAAAAGAGATTAAAAGGGCAAAAGCTAAAGGAACCATCCATTTAGTTTTCTTTATGGTAAGTTCCATTTTCTTGATCTGCTATTTCAAGATTCTATATTGTTCTTTGAAAATAGTATTAGTACTACCATTCTTGACCTTTGTTGTTCTTGCTTTTCACTTGAAATTTTTTTTTGTCACTGTTCATAGAAAGTTGTAAAAAGGAATTTTTGTTGTATAACAAATCTTGTTTAATTCTCTAAACATGGTGATTAATGGAGTTGGTGGATCCCACCACCAACACAAGTGTAATGAAAGGAATAATCTCTCTCTTTCTAAGGGAAAGATTATTATTCTATGATCATGTTCTTAATATATTCTAGTTCAAGAAATAATTTTTTTATAGAATACAAGTTATTTTAGTAATATCATCCTCGAGTTTGAGTTTTAGATATGAAAAAGTTTTGTTGGGGGTGGATATCTAAATGAGTCCAGTAGTAATGTGACTTGAATTTAGTGAAAGCTTCAAGAATGGTGGAAAAAGAATGACAATTATTTTAGTGAAAGGTTTGAAGGTGAATTTTGATATATTTATTTTTATTGAAAAATTAAAAAGAAGTAATAATAAAGTTAAATCTAGTGTTGGTGATTATCTTCCTTTTTAAAAAAAATATTTGGGACGTATAATATGCGTGAAAGTAATAATATTGTTGGGTTTGAGTAGCATTAATTTTTTTCTATAATAATGTTGTTTTAATTGTTATATTGAATTATTATTATAAAAATAGATATAATGTAACATAATATGAGTAATCACTTTTAACAAAACCTTGACCGTCATGTTTTTTTTTTTTTTTTGTAATTTTTATAATTTAATTTAATTTTAAAAATTAATTAAATTCACCTTAAAAAAAAATTGACAATTTAAAAACGTATCGGATGGGAAGTTTTAGTGAAAGGGTAGTTTATGATGTTGATGTACATGTAAATGATGTAATCAATTTTAGGACCCTCATTTACGCCATGACTTTAAATTTATAATAATTTGGGATATTTTTTTATTTTTTTTATTAAAAAGAAAGAATGGTACCTTCATTTATGATTTTTGACTTATATTCAACTCCCTCTTCTTCAAATTTGTAACACAAATTATTCAATGCACAATTAAAATGACACCAATTAAAGGTCATAAACATAGCTAATTTCTTTGGTTGTTGGGATTACCACCACCCTTTTTAGACTTTTATTTATAAAATATGAAATATATTATTATTAATATTAGGAAAATATTTTTTTTCACATATTAATTAATGTTTTGTTAAAATAATAAATTATCTCTTAAATTTTTAATTTTAAAAGCTAAAAAATGAATATTTATTTTTAATATGATACAAGTAAAATTACACACGGATAAGCAATATAAAAGAAGAAGCAAAGGTTACCAATAAAGCCCAACAAATTGTGCACTACTATTGTATTCCTTTTGTCCATATTTATTTGTCTATTTTTTATTGGGAAAATTGTATATAATGGCAAACTATTAATTCAAATTAAATGGTATAATCACATTTTGATTTAATTGTGTCCTGTAGCAAACTGTTTACCAATGCCTCTCTCCCTCAAACTCTCGCTCGCCACTCTCCTCTCTCGCTCACTCTCTCTGTGCTTGCCTCTCTCGCTTTATACACAGAAGTGTATAAATTGCGTTTCTGTTTGTATAAAGCGAGAGAAAATTGTATATACACATGCAAATACATATATATTCGTCCTATACACTTATAATTATACAATAAAAATATTCCCCTGCCCAGTTCTCTTTTGTCTTTCTCTCTTTCTCGTTTTATACAACA
>NW_006239064.1:1350153-1373024 GCF_000226075.1 Solanum tuberosum
ATATACAAATATTTTTGTCAACGATTTATACAAACGAGAGGCTAACAACAATTTATACAAATGGCCTGCCAGCGAAATTATACAATTCTGAAGAGGAGCCAACGAATTATACAATTGCTTCTTTTTGTATATATGTATAGCAAATTATACATATATATGTTTGCTATGGAGCGCAATTATGCAAACTTTGCTATAGCATACAAATATGATTTTTTTGTTTGCTATATGTGAAAGTTTCTCTTTTTTATTTGACACACTTATTAAGAAAATAATAATTGACATAATGAATTTATCATTTTATCTCTAGTAATTAATAGAATTCCAAAATCAATTTACTCATTAAATAGGTTCTCCCTTTTTCAAAAACATGAACTTTCTAAATAAATTGAGGGTATAATAAGTAAAATAATTTTTTTTTTTCTTGATTTGTCAAAAAGGGACAAGTAAAAAGGAACAGATAGAAGTATGAAAGAAAGAATAGTTATTGTGGGATAATTAAGATTTCTCCATTGTTATCAAAGTCTTGAAAGTAAGTTCATATGTACAGAAAAAAAATATCATAAACATCAGCCTTACAAATAAGCCATATAATTTCCGATTCAATTTTAAACAAATATAATATAAATATAAAACATCGAGCGAAAAAGAAGAAAAAATTTAGCTTTATTACTTCAAGTCACGTTATGCATGTGGAGTTACACGTTAAATTCACTTCCTCCAAAGTCTCTCTAATTACTCAAAGTGCAACAAATAACTAGCCAAGTGTACTCTTTCTATTCTTCTACCTCACCAAAAAAAAAAACTACTTTCCAATAGTTAATTAGTAAATGATCTTTGTTTTATTATTTTTGTATTTTATTTATAAATTTTATAGATTATAAATTTGAGTCTATCATTCTATTGTTGTTTGGATAATTAACTTTTTTAAGAATTATATTTGTACAATTTTTTAAAAATAAAGACAAAAATTTAAGCAAATAGACGGAAAAGCTTTATTTGTATAAATTGTACTCAATATTTATGAGTCCACTAATTCAGACTTTGATCAAGAATAATTCGTTTTTAAGAGAGAAAAAAAAGCTCTTTATCAAAATGATTTTTGTTATCATGACTTGAATTAAAAACTTTTTAGTAAGGACGAAGGGGTCCAACCAGGAGCAAGTCTACTCCTGATTGAGATTCGATCATAGATTTCAAATAGTTTTACTTTATTTGGAATTTATTAGTTAAAATTGAAGATGAAAGCTGCATTTGATTATATTCATTTTTCAAGGTTCTAAAATTGCAATCTCTTTTGGGGGGTCATGAATCTCCTAAAGGAATAGGAGAGAGCACTTCATCTGAAATTTATCAAGATGGATGTGTCTGGAAAATAAGTGTATTTATTACTTTTTAAAAAAAAATGTTGGTAAATTTTGTCTGAGTTTTTTTTTTTTTTTTGGTTTTTGAGCAAAAAAAAGGGAACTTGAGTGAAGGACACACTGTATTTTTAACCAAATTTTTTAGGGAAAAAAAATTACTTGTACAGAGTATTTTTATATCTATTTAATAAATATATAATGTGTTTGTATAATAGTTTTGATGGATACTCCTTTTGTTTCATTTTAATTGTTACTTTGAGTAGACATTTGCCTAGAATTTGTAACTCATAAGTTTAAAACTCTATTCATAAGTGATCGATACTCCTTTTGTTCCAAATTATGATTTCATTTATTTTGTTAAATATCAAATTTTATTTATAAGTTAATATTTTATATTAAAAAATTATTATAATTTTTGTGAAAAAGAGATTTATATTCTATGTGAATAAATTATTTATACCGCGTGAAAGCATTATATTAAAGAATAACTACTTATTATTGTTATTAACCTTTTGAATCAGTAAATATTTGTAGAGTTACATGTATTCGAAAACTTATACTACATAGTCACAAACATTTAATTATAAAAAGAAAATTAAGATACTAATGTGACACCTCGTGATTTATTCATACCTTGTTTATGAATATTATGTTTTGCTCATTTAATAACATTATAAGGTGAAATGCGATTGACGTGTATTAAGTTTGAGTCAGATTAATAAGCTTGTTAACTGCCCATTTCATCAACTCTGAAGGTTGGAAAGAAGACTATTGAGAGAGCAGTAAAAAACCGTCTAACTGCTAAAATGTCCTTCAACAACGAGATTCAATAACATCCTTTCTTCTTATTCCGTAAAAATTAGTTGTTGACTCAACCTCCCCTTGGGTCACTTGTTTTTTATCTTTGTTTTTAGCATCGGTAATTGAAAAAGAAAGCCTAAATAAGCAAGTTTTAATAGTTTTCATAAATTGTGAGATGTTTAATGAGTACATTTTTTATCACACCTTTTTTATTTCGTTATCGACAATTGAATTTACAACAACAATTTAAATTTTAATATTATTTATTTATTGAGAAAGATTAAAGAACTTCAATTTACATGAGACTACATGCCTAGATTAAAATTGTATCGAAACTGACAGTTTTATTAAACATATCATGCCAACCGCCTTTTTCAAAATAATTTTTTAAATATATACATATTACATACCAGTTAATACTATCTCGTATTCCAAGTATTAACTTTGCTTATATTGTAATCTTTCTTGCAATTATTGTGGCATTATATTACATCTATATTACTCCATGACTTATGAGCACTTTTCTTCCTCTTGCAAACTAATAGAATTAATAAATTTATTTATTTTTGCTTTTCACTCGATATTCAATATCTTCATTGAAATTTGAATTTGCGTTGAAAAGTTTCACATTGTTAGACATTTGATAGAGTTGTAAGTACTCCTTCGTTCCTTACCATAGGTCTCGAGATTGAAGTCAAAGTCCGCTAGATACAAAATTACCCCAGTGTGAAATTTTTCGACATAAATCATGTATTTTTTAACCCCTCCCTACGATGACTCCCACCCTTGATGCTCCCTAGGATGACTCCCACCCTTGATGCTCCTTTGATGACTTGAACCCACGACCTCAAAATTGGAGATGGAGGTGGATGACTCGAACCCACAACCTCAAAATTGGAGATGGAGGTGTTTACCATTTGAACAACTCTCTGATTTATGTTAGATGCTCTTGACATAATTTGTTTTCTTTGACTTTTTTTCCTCTCTTTTCATCCTAGAAAATGCAAAAAAAATAATTGTTTTGTGTATTAAGCTAAAATTTGATTATAACTTTGATTTTTATAAATCGACAAAATTGCAATATAAAAGGGATTATGTGGAACATAAGTTTGTACTATTTTGCCAAACTTTTATTAGTCGTTTAATTATTTTGTGAGATTGACAAAAAACGAACTTTCTCACTTTACTATAGTTAACTTTTACTTAATGAGTTTGTATTATCAAAATGAAATAAGCATTTCACCTTTTTTGAGTAATAATTCATTTATTCTTTCCATTTGATACTATACCCATAAACATAAATGATAAATAGAAAATAAACACCAAATAAAATAATAAAGAGATTGATTCAAATTCAACAATTTATTAACTTACGCATTTATTTATTACACAATTCATTCCGTCTCAGCAAACTTTTCAGTTATTGTGTTGTAAATAATTATTTTTTTAATGAAAATAATTTATTCGTCTATTAAAACTCTTTCAGCCGATTCCCGAAAAAGTCTAACATGGTTAGTTGCCCATGCCAAACTTGGAACTATAATTGTTACAAGTACGCCTAGAAGCTACTAAGATTTGATATCAGAATTAGGATTTAAATTTGTAAGTTAGTGGTCCATATTATTATTAATTGCATTCACAAATTCTTTATAGTAATGAGTGCAAACATTGTACTATAATAAAGATATATTTCTTTTTAGAAAATTATTAATCCATGCATTAATTCAAGTTTAAAGTGGCCACACATTATAAAATTAGTTACAAACCTTGTCACTAATCTATTACTAAATTATGCAGAGTTAACACAATTTCATAATAATTCATCGCTAAACAAAATTAGCGGTGAAATAGAATTTATGTCTTTATTGCCGTAAGTTTTGAGATTGTAAATTATGCCTCGTGGATTATGAATTTTGTAAGGAATAATATTTTGAAATTAAACTTATGTCTTAATTATAAGATATAAATTTGTAATAACTAAGTTATTCTATGTGGGTTTCTTTTGTTTTGTAAAATATAACTTGTGTCTGCCAGCAAATATTTTCAATCATTTTAAAATTATTTTAAGTGCTAGAAAATAAAAATTAAAAATTACTAATTTGAAGGACAAAATTTAAAACTACCTCAAAATAGGTATGCACGTGAATGATCCGTTGAAGCACTTTTTCAGAATTGAAATTCAACTCCAAATTGAATTTAAGGAAAAGGCTTAAATATGACATCATATTTTTAAAAAAAAATTCATATATATTATCGGTTAAAAATCTGGCTCATCTATGCTATTTTTGTTTGAGAAAGGACTTATCCATGCCATTATTTGTTGACTCATAGATCAGCCAAACTTTTAATAAGCGACATAGATGAGCCATTTCTCAAAGTTCGATACCATATTTAAACTTTTTTCTTTTTTTTTTTAGTAAAAAACACTTAATTAACGACATGACATGATCTTAATTGACCATGTGTAAAAAAATAATTTTGCAAAATCAGAACTGTTTTGAGTTAACAAATAATGACACGAATAAACATTTTCCCAACAAAAAATGACATAAATGAGTTTTTCCCCAAAATTCGATAGCATATTTGAGTCTTTTAAATTTATAAGCAAATACTGATCGTGAAATTAAATAAGAAACTATTTTAAATTATTTTTTCTTCTCAAATTCGAGTAGGCGTATAAAATTGCTTTACCACGAAACACTTTGAAAGAAATTTTCCTATTAAAAATCTAATTTTAATATAAATATCGAACATCAGACAAAATAGTGATCCTAGCCATTTAATCAATTTGACCCAAAAAATAAACTTGGTTTTCTCAACCAATATACTATTACAATATTACCCCTAAAACATGACTAAATCCAAATTTTATTGCCAAAAAAATTAAATTGTTTTTTTAGTATATAGTATTAATATAATCAAGAATGAATTAATTACCAAGTCAAAGAAACAAAATGAGATTCAGTTTCACCTTCCTTAACAATCTTACACATAAGCATATAAACTCTCTCCACTCTTTCTTCTTTGTCCTGTAACGCCTCCTCTTTCTCCTCCTAAATTTCTCTCTTTTTCCCCCAAATTCCCATTTCATTGATCCAAAAGAATTGTGGGTGTTTCTTGATTTTTCTTGATTTTGAGTTGAAAAAATGGGAAAAGGTGGAAACTTGAGTGAAGGGGTTGTGAAAAAAATCTTGCTTTCATACACTTATGTTGCAATTTGGATCTTCCTTTCTTTTACTGTGATTGTGTACAACAAGTATATCTTGGATCGTAAGTTGTACAATTGGCCTTACCCAATTTCACTAACAATCATTCATATGGCTTTTTGTTCTTCATTGGCTTATCTTCTTGTTCGTGTGTTTAAAGTTGTTGAGCCTGTGACAATGACAATGGATCTTTATTGCAAATCTGTGGTACCCATTGGTTTGCTTTATGCATTTTCACTATGGTTATCGAATTCTGCTTATATTTATCTGTCTGTCTCTTTTATTCAAATGCTTAAAGCTTTGATGCCTGTTGCTGTGTATTCAATTGGGGTTATGTTTAAGAAAGATACATTTAAATCTGATACAATGGGGAATATGGTGTCGATTTCGATTGGGGTTGCTATTGCTGCTTATGGAGAAGCTAAATTTGATACATGGGGTGTTATGTTACAGTTAGGTGCTGTAGCTTTTGAGGCTACAAGATTGGTTATGATTCAGATACTGTTGACATCAAAGGGTATTACGTTTAATCCGATAACTTCGTTGTTTTACGTTGCGCCTTGCTGTTTGGTTTTCTTGTTCATTCCATGGATTTTTGTGGAA
The DNA here is from genome assembly GCF_000226075.1 of Solanum tuberosum. Taxonomy (NCBI): domain Eukaryota; kingdom Viridiplantae; phylum Streptophyta; class Magnoliopsida; order Solanales; family Solanaceae; genus Solanum; species Solanum tuberosum. The sequence continues at coordinate 1,356,125 of NW_006239064.1, forward strand.
TATCCATTGTTGAAGGATACATCTAGTTTCCATTTTGATTGGGTGATCTTTGGTACTAATTCGTTCTGCGCGTTTGCTCTGAATCTTGCTGTGTTTTTACTTGTGGGGAAGACATCTGCTTTGACTATGAATGTTGCTGGTGTGGTTAAGGATTGGTTGTTGATTGCCTTTTCGTGGTCCGTGATTAAGGATACTGTCACTCCTGTCAATTTGGTTGGATATGGATTGGCTTTCTTAGGTGTGGCGTATTACAACCACGCCAAATTGCAGGCTCTTAAGGCGAATGAAGCACAGAAGAAGGCTTCACAGGCTGCTGATGAGGAGGCTGGAAGATTGTTGGAGGAAAGAGAAGGGGAGAATGGTGCTAAGAAGAATGAGTCTCAGGGTTGAGTTTACTTCGTATTATCCTTAGGTAGGATGACATTGAGAGGTGAAACCTGAAGATCAGACTATAACGTCCTTGTGCGGATGATTTAGGTTCTGTTTTTTAGGTATAAATCGTTTACATTATCTGTTTTGAGGATCTTATAATAGTTTTATTGCTCGTATTACCTTACCAGATCGTGCATGTACTTGAGCATGACTCGAGGCAATTTATGTTTATTTTGACAGAATAGTAATACTAGAAGAGCTTTTACCGATGAAAGTAACTGATGCTCAGCTAAATATGTCTTTGTTTCCCTTGTCTTGGAATACTTTATTTGTCTTTAACTTCATTGCCTTAGGAGTTAAGCAAATGCAGCTGTTGTTTAAAGCTTTCCCTTTGAAGTGTTCAACATGTTAAAAGTATCGATAGACATGTAGCAACCAATGATGTTGGTTATCTTCGACATGTTCAAATAGTTGACCTGAAATTTGGTAAGATCCAGTCTTGTTGATGTAACTATATTGAATAAACCATATTGTTGTGCGATAGATCGATAGATGACATGGTTTTCTTTGGTGTTCTCTTTGAGTCAGAGAAGATATCTATATGGTTGTTTGGTATAGATGACATAATTCATGAGTCCAACATGATGCTTTCTGCAGTCCACTTAGCCGGGCCATCCTTTAGAAAGGATGCTTGGTTACTCTTTCGCGCTGTTTATTTAGCTTGAATACAAGTTAATGCTGCCAATTTTTCCGAGTTTGATCCCTGAGAAATGTTTGTCGAATTTTTCTCCTAAAGTCTGCCTCATTGGTTGATGATGGAGTAGGCTTGAATTTCTGGACTTAGAAGCAACTCTTTCTGGAAAGTCGGTTCTAGTAATGAAGTGATGAGAAATGGCAGTATATGCTTTCCTGAGCAATGTTATTGTGTAGGATATTGGTTGAAGATGGGAGATAAAGGAACTAGAGTTACTAATAAGTCATTGTAAACTACCAACAACAACAATAACAACATACTTGGTGCAATCACACTAGTAGGGTATGAGAAGGGTAGTCATTGTAAACTACCAACAACAACAATAACAACATACTTGGTGCAATCACACAAGTAGGGTATGAGAAGGGTAGGATATTCGCAAACCTTACTCCGACCTTTGCGGGGTTAGATAGATTGTTTCCGATAGACCTTCGGCTCAAAAACACGATTATAAGAAAATAAGACAGCAAAAACAAAATACAAAGCCAATGGAGCAACAAATAGTAATAAACAATGAAGAACAAAGAAACTATATGATTCCTAAATAATATTAGTAATAGGGAGAAACAGAAAGGTTAGCCCCTGCCTCTCCCACATAAAGTGCGACAACACCCGGTTACCTCCTAATCTTCGACCTCCATATCTTACTATCGAGGGTCATGTCCTCACTAAACTAAAGTTGTATGCTCTATCTAATCACCTTCCCCCAATTCTTCTTCGGCCTACACCTGCCCCTCCTAACTTTTATTACAACCACCTTAAACACCTTCTTAATTACTGACATATCCACACACCTCATCTTTACATAATTTGAACCATCTCAATCTCATCTCTCTTATCTTGTCCGCCTCGGAGGTCATTCCCTTCGAGTAAACTACCCTTGAGTCATAATTTGTAGCACTCAAATTTGTGTAAGAAGTAAAAGGTTATGACAACAATGAAAGATGTGAAATTTCCTAAAGTTGAGGCACCTTTGTAATGTTTACTCAAAGGTTGCATTTCATTACTTCAGTCTACAGCCTTGACTAGCAAAAAGTTTGTGGTAGGACTAGGTACAGTTCTCTAAAGTTAGATTATATTAGTTTGTGATTACAGGATATATTATGTTGTGTTTACTGTTTTCATGTCGAATAGTTTGGGATTGAGGCATAATTATAATTATTGTTGTTGCCTCCTCGAGCGTCAACCCCATGGTCATACATACACCTAATCATGTTATTAGTGTTTAAGAAAAGGACATTGGGCTCGCAATTAAGCTAGCTTATGATGTAATAGACAGTAATCCATTCCCTCAACCAATTTGAGTCTGTAACATCCTCTGGCGCACAAGCCTGAATAGTTGGAGGGCGGACTATATAACCTGAGGCCAACATTGGATTAACTCATACGGTGATGAGAACAAGAATATTTGTGACTCTAATACTGAATAGTTGGAGGGCGGACTATATAACCTGGGGCCAACATTGGGTTAACTCATACGGTGATGAGAACAAGAACATCTGTGACTCTGATACCATGTATTCCAACAATATATGCGTTTTTTAATTTGGGTGGTTTTTTTTAATTACACAGATGACTTTTAGAATTTTGTCCTTTAAAAAAATGATCTAACTAATGATGTGACCAAATCATAATTGACCACGTGTAAAAAGTAGTTTTGCATAATTGAAATTAAAAAATAATGGCATGGGTGAACCTTTTCTTAAAGTTCGATGACATATTTGAGTCATTTTCCTTATATTTTTTACACTGTCAATACACAAACTCCCCTTAGTTTTAACAATAAAGACATAATATTTGATGTATAAGTTCAGTGTAGACCACAAAATTTAAATCCTACGAACAAATAGAGCGAGTGAAACTGTTGTAAAGCAAATCTGCCTAAACCCACAAAACTTTTAATCCGCCGTGCTTCGCATGAATTCGTCCTACATAAATTCACCCCGCATAATTTGCTTTAGTTAGTTGACATTATTATTTATTATTATTACAAAAACCTAACACTTGTAGCTTAAAAACTTGACAAAATTTCTCATAGCACAAAGTCAAATCTGACCCGTTGTCATCCCTATGAACAGAATTGTATATTTATGTTGGGAATTAGGTAAAGGACGAGTCCATATTTCATATAATTCTGAACTTATGTGCTAATAAGAGTTAATATATACGATAACATACCAATATTTTTTTTTTGGTTTTTCACCCGGTGTCCGAAGCCCACATTATGAATTCGGATCGCGCACTGTAGGGTCCATTTGGGGGTGGCGCTCCCAACATAATTTTCTCCATACCGAAGGCTCAAACTCGAGACCTGTGGTTAAGGGTAAAACACTCCCACCACTGCATCACAACCCATTAAAATGTACAGTAGATTCATTCAATTGAATTCCTATATAAATTCAATTCCCAAAATTTTGAGCTAAGATTAATAATTTTCGTTGAAAATGGCGAAAGCAAAAGTGACAATGGAGGTTGGGAACGACGGCGTTGCGGTAATTACATTCGTCAATCCGCCGGTGAATGCTCTTGCTATTCAAAGTAAGCTTAAAATTCATCGAAAAGGAATTTTGATTTGTTTTGTTGAAGCGGAATTTTGATTTTGAGTTTTGATTTGGTTGTAGTTTTCGCTGGGTTAAAGGAGAAATGGAATGAGGCAGCTATGAGAAATGATGTCAAAGCTATTGTTCTCACTGGTAAAGCTCTTGATCTTCCTTAATTCTTCTTCTATTTTGGTTTATTTCTTCGTCTTACTGTTTTTTTTTAAAAAATAAATTAAAAAATCTTTGTTTGATCTGTTTGATTTTGGATAGGATTTGGTGCTATCAGTAAATACTGATCGATTTAGGAATTTGGTTAAACTTTCTGAATTGCGATTTGCGGAGCTGATGTTTCGATGAATTTTTTTTGTTATGATTGCTAGTAAGGGTGTCAAATAGGTGGGTTAGGTTGAAATTAGAGATATTAAAAAGGGAAAATTGTATATAATGACAAATTATTAATTCAAATTAAATGCTATAACCACAGTTTGATTTAATTGTGCCCCGTAGCAAACTGTTGCCAATCGCCTCTCTCCCTGAAATTCTTGCTTGCCACTCTCCCTCTCTCGCTCGCCAGTCTCTCCCTCGCCTCTCTCGCTTTATACAAACAAAAATGTATAAATTGCGTTTCTGTTTGTATAAAGCGAGAGAAAATTGTATATATACATATATTTTCGTTCCCCTCTCAAATTGTATATACACATGCAAATACATATATATTCGTCCTATACACTTATAATTATACAATATAAATATTCCCCTGTCCAGTTCTTTTGCCTTTCTCTCTTTCTCGCTTTATACAAACACAAATTATACAAAATACAATGTATAATTTATGTTTGTATAAAGCGAGAGAGAGATATTTGATATACAAACGTTTTATTTCGATTCAATTGTATACAAATTCAAATTTTATGCAGATATATAAACACATAAAATTGAATTAAGAGGTTGCCAACGATTTATACAAACGATAGGCTGACAACAATTTATACAAACGGTCTGCCAGCGAAATTATACAAATCTAAAGAGGAGCCAACGAATTATACAATTTGATGTTCCATAGCAAACATAAAGTTTGCTATGAAGCACAATTATATAAACTATAGCTATAACATACAAATTTGATTTTTATGTTTGTTATATGTAAAAGTTGCTCATATTAAAATGAGTTAAAATAGAAATCGGGTTGGGTCTTGACCCGCCCAACTTTACTTTGGGCTTAAATTGGTTGGGTCCAAATGGGCTAAAAAACGGGTTGGGTTTTGACCTGCCCAATTTGACCCTATTAATCTCAATAATTTTAACAAAGTGAAATTTATTTTTTATAATCATAATTCGAATTTCAGCTCAAGATTTTTTTAAAAAAAAGTAACAAATGGATAGATAAATCCTAAAAGATGTTAAATATATAATAATTCATACCTTTAATATAAGAACATATCTTGTAAAAAGTTTTAAAATGGGTTGAAATTGAAGATTGAATTGGGTTCAATTGAGGATTCTCTTAAAATAGATTAGGCTTGAATGGATTGAGATTGAACTCAATTCAAATTATCTCGAGCCCAACCCTTAAATTCTGGGCGGGTTATCCCTAATTGCTAGTAACTGTTTTTTTTTGTTTATATGAAATTTTTGTTTGATCTTGGATGGAATTTAGTATCAGTAAGTAGTGATTAATTTAGGAGTTTAGTTAAGCTTTCTGAATTGCACTTTGCAGAGCTGATGTATGGATGAATTTCAGTTATGATTGCTATTAACTGTCTTTTTTTTTCCTCAAAAAGAAATTTTTGTTTGAGCTGTTTGATTTTGGATAGAATTTAATATCAGTAAATAGCGATTAATTTAGGAATTTAGTTAAACATTTTGAATTACGAATTGCGAAGCTGATGTTTTGATGAATTTCAGTTACAATTGGTAGTAACTTTTTTTTTTTTTGATAAAAAGATAAATTCTTTATTTGATCTGTTTGATTTTTGTTTGAATTTAGTATCAGTAAATAGTGATTAATTTAGGAATTTAGCTAAACTTTATGGATTACGCATTACGAATTGTGAAGCTGATGTTTCATTGAATTTCAGTTATGATTGCTAGTAACTGTTTTTATTGATAAAAAAAAAAAACTTTGTTTGAGCTGTTTGATTTTGAGTAGAATTTAGTATCAGTAAATAGTAATTAATTTAGGAATTTAGTTAAACAATTGAATTATGAATTGTGAAGCTGATGTTTTGATGAATTTCAATTATGATAAAAAATTCTTTGATTTTGGTTTGAATTTAGTATCAGTAAATAGTGATTAAATTAGGAATTTAGTTAAACTTTATGAATCACGCATTATGCATTATTGTGAAGCTGATGTTTCATTGAATTTCAGTTATGATTGTTAGTAAAATGAAATCTACTTTTGTATTTGATGAAATTTCCTACTTTTCTGTACCTTATTGCATGGGTTCAAATTGCATGGGCGTTGATGATTATTCATATAGTCGACTCAAACAATCTGGTCGTATTTGATTGATATTGATTAATAATATAAGGAAAGAAACTCTTTCAAACTGGCAAAACAATATCCAAAGGAATAGATATCACTAAAACTAGTTTTATCAAAATATTGCTTTTATCTGACTTCATAAATATATTAACAGTGGCGGAGCCACCTTACAATGAGGGGGTCATCCGACCCCCCTTCGGCGGAAAATTATATGATTTATACATGGTTAAAATAATTTTTTAGGTATATATAGTAGATGTCGACCCCCCTTCGGCTACTTCGTGTGTCTATCTTTTTAGATTTTGAACCCACTTACTGAAAATCCTGGCTCCGCCACTGAATATATAGAATGCAATTTGGTCCTTAAGAAATAATGTAGCTTATTGTTTGTTGTGTTAATGTAAGTGATGTAACAATATCTAAAATTATTAGAATTCTCTTCGAAAAGTGATCTGTATTTCTATTATTCTCTCCAGATAGATACTCGTCTCAAAAGAAAAAGAATTCAAAGCATGATTAATAGAAAATAAGAAGGAAAAAATCATTGGAATATGAAACAAATGAGCAACAGATAGTAATAAATTCTGAAGGACAAAGAAAATATGTGATTCCTAAATAATATTACTAATAAGGAGAAACTGAGAGGAGGTTAGCCCCCTGCCTTCTCACACATGAAGAGTGACAACACCTGATCATATCCTCAGTAAGTTGAAGTTGTACTATGTCTTAATAGTCACTTTTTTATTGACACATCCACGCACCTCCTTTTCATAAGGTCCTAACTGTTTAGTCTCGCGTCTCTCATCTTGTCTGGCATGGAAGTCACTCCCATCTCGTAAACTACAATAAGTCTTTATTTATAGCATGCAATTTTGTGCAAAAATTGAGAAGATTATAACCGCAATGAAAGATGTGAAATTTCACTAAAATTGAGGCATTTTTTTTTAATGTTTACTCAATGCTTGCATTTCATTACCGCAGTCTACAGCCATGGCTAGCAGAAAGTTTGTGGTAGGCACAGTTCTCACAAAACAAATTATATTTTAGGTTGTGTTTGTTTTTTTATAGGGAAGAGTTTGGGATTGAGGCATAGTTATAATTATAATTTGTGGTGTGCACACTCTTTATGTCACATCATCATTTAAGGTGTGTTTAGTTCATTTTAAAATAGATTTTTTTTGGGAGGGGGAGGATAATAGGACCCTAGTTAAATTTAGGTGTGTTGTTGAGATTTTTGGTATAGCTCAAGGGATACTTATGCCTTATTACAATAATTTATATAAAAGTGTTTGACTATGTGTGGAGTTTAAGAAATTAAAAAAAACTTTTAAAATTCATGGTCTAAAATAAGTCATATATATGTGTTGGGTGTAAATAATCTCACAAATAGATTCACATACACCTTGTATATGAGTCATGTTATAATGTTGAATAACAAGCCTTTAAAGGTTAAATTGATAGTTTGAAGTTAAATTATTACTTAATATATTAACGGAATAAGGCCTAAAATACCATCGACTATTGGAAATAGTGTAAAACTACCCTCCATCCACCTATTGACTCTCAAAATACCCTTGTCATCCACCAATTGGCTCCCAAATACCTCCGTCATCCACATTTAGGTCCAATATTGATAACTTTTATAGCGAATTGTAATTTAAATAATTCAATTAATTTTTTTTTAAATACGTGCTGAGTGGTGTCCATCTATTGTTTACAATTTAATTACTTAAATTAATTTACAAACCCACCCATTTTTAATTATACCCAACCCAAATTAACTACACTCGACACAAATTAACTACACCAGATTCAAATTAACTATACCCACCCTAAATTACATTTACCCGCTGGTTAAAACAAATACACATTTCATTCCCAACATTTCACTTCCTCTTCCAACCTCTTTCCTAAATATATTAGCCTACAATATGGAAAAACACTACCTAAATACACTCATATATCACCTTCGCTAAACATTCATCTGATTGATAGTGCCTTACTAAAACAAGCATAACTTTTTACTCCGAACTCGAAATGGAGAAAACTTAATGGCCTTGGAAAAAGGACCTAAAGACCTTTAATTTAATAGGTTATGTGCTATCTAATTCATTATATGCTGAGAGATATGATTGTCTGAAGTTGACCCAAAACTTAAAAGTTGATAGGTGACTTGTATGGACCCCTAAACGGACCGTACAAGCCACCACGTGCCGTCTAGGGTCCCGTTCAGGTGACCCCCACCTTGGCAGCCTTTGGACGATTGGCCACCTTGCCATAAAAGGGTCGTGGACCCCTAAACGGACCGCTTAGGGTTCTGTGAAGGGTCGATGGTCCATTTTGGTTCGTGGACTTGCTTGTTAGCCTTTTTTAGACCTTCTCAAAGTTCGAGGTATTACATGAACAATTCAAATCTTAAGAGTAGAGTTGCGAGGTATTATAGAATGATTCAGATCTTAGCTTAGAAAATTTCGGAGTGTTACATTCGCGAAGGTGATCTCGAAGGTTAGGCCACCTGGACTTGTCCCTCATGAAAGCGATCAACCTCTCACGATCACAAGGCACACCAGGTACCAAAAAACCAACCAACACAATTACACAATAATCAGCAAAAGGACCCTCATGATTCGTTTAGAGCTTCGTAGACACAAACCACATGTGAAAATCGACTACACTCGACATTCCGAATTTAATGGAACCTTTAAAACACGAATCCGAGGTCTCCTTGATCTGACATCCATGAAAGTCACAAGAAACTAACACTACCTAAAAAGGCTAATTAAACTCGAAACCTCCAAAAAATCAACCAAGACCATACCTAGGCCTAAAATGTCAAAAATAACCTTGTTAGCCGAAGTAGACACGTTAATAATCTCGTCCCCACCTAGGGTTGTTTGTATTTATTAATAACTAGTAATTAGTAATATATATATATATATATATATATTTCTATTATATAGAAACATGAAGAACACGACGACGACCAAAAAAAAAAAAACACATGACGACCACAACATAGTTTGATGGTACATGTGTAGCCAAAGTTGGACATAGGTCTATTTTTGTTATTTAGAACAAAACCAAGGCTATTTTCGTATTTTCCACATGTTCTTTCTTCAATTACTCTGTTTCTCGATGATTCTCCACTTTTCTTCAACTCTCCCTTTCAGTCTCTCCTACTTCGATCTCCAAACCAAATGATTTGATTAGCTTTCAAAATTCAGGAGAAGTTTCTCAAATAGCTTATCAACCATACTTTGAAACACCCACTCGAATTAATCAGCAAAATTTCCATCCCTATATCGAAGATTCAAGTTTTCTTTACTAGGTGGTACATACATTCGACTTGTAAAATCCATTCTCTCTTTTATTACTCTCTGAAGAATGGAATGATCATAGTAGAAAGTAAGAGAAAAAGACAAATAGTTCTGGAAGAATGCTTTACACTCTCTCTTCGAGCTGAATGAGATATGATTCTATCAAGTTATTACTAATATTTTTTAGTGAAAGTCTGCTGCAATTTAAGAGTCTCAGGGATGAAATTTTTTTCCACTTAAAGTTGATATATTCCACCGGTAATGCGCAAAATCTTTGCTCCTTAGTTTTCTGCTTTAGTAAATCTCATTCAAATAATTCTACAACTTTGAAGATGTGTAGGGAGTTTATGGACAAGAAGATCCAGATTTTCTCAAGTATCCAACGCCACTCGCGTTAGAGGTAATTAACTTTGGCTAGACCCCTTTCTGTAATTATTTCTTTGTGTGCATTTTTTTCTGAAATAATAAGATGCTATTTCATAAAGGAGAAGCAATCTTGGATGTCAGATGAAGAATTTAGAAGAAAGATGCTAGCTCGATTAACTTCAGAGCATTCTGTGCTTATTTTTATTTAAGCAACAAAAAATCTGAATTTTGGTTCAACATATTGTTCAACTGCCTCAATTGTTTCATTTGGCCAAGTTTGAGATCTACTGATTTTTATAACGACAAATTTCTGATCTGCATACTACAAGTCCAACAAACTGTTGCAGTTGAACATTACATTTTAAATTAAAGATGTGTATAATGTATCAAAATACTATCTTAATCTTGACGTATTAAACATGTTAGGTAGAATGTTAAAATTAGAGAGTTATCCTAAGTAGAAAGAAAGATACTTTCTCTTTTAATTAGAGCAAAAACAATGACAATAAGACACTAAAAAAATTGAAAAAGAGGACTAACTATTTGTCGTTTTCTTCATTTAGTTTCAGTTAAGCTAGATATTTTTGTTCCATGGTGATTAACATTGTTTTTGTTTCATTGAATTGGAGTTTGTTCCACTATACCTATCTGAAATATGCTCCATAGAAGTACATAGGACCACTCAACATTGGTTTTCAACTATCCACCATAATTGGTATACTTGGAGCCGATGTCTTGAACTATTTCTTTGCCAAGATTCATGGGGAATGAAGATTGAGCTTAGGAGGTACCATGGTACCCGTATTAATCATCACAGTAGGCTCATTGTTCCTCCCCGAGACCCTAAATTCCATGATAGAACGTGGTAACCACAACAAAGGGATTCTATTACATGACTGATCCCCTCTATCTGACATATCTTAAGAAGGGATTCTACTTAGAATGACTCTATTCCGTCGTAGTTAGCCAAACATATTGAGATCCATAAGAACAATTGAGTGATCAAAATCTTGATACTACGGATATAGTTGAGTAAAAACTATGAGGTATTTTGAGGACAACATTAATTTGTGACTGAGATACCGACATTGATGAATCAAACCTAGAGATCTCAAGCTCAAGTCGACGTGGAATTCATGGCCAAAAAATAAGAAATCGAAAAAGCAAGTTGTGTACACAATTAATGTTTGGTTAAAAGTTGTACCTTTACCTTCTATAGTTTTGCAGTCATCTTGAGATGATATAAGACTGTACTTTATTAACTCAATTGACTTCTCCCAAACTCATAAAAAGAAGGAATTTTAGCTTAGAACTAAATCACTATGAAGTTGGACTAATGGAAATAGCATAATTTGAGGGACACAATTGGGATCCATTTAGAATCTGGAAGGGTCAAGCTCAGTTGTTCCCTTTTTGTCTTCTTTGTCTCTTTGCTATTCCATTTTAATCTTTAAAATTCCTTTTTTCTTTAGTCATTATTTATTCTTTTTCCCCGCTTTAGCTTACTACCCGTCTACCACTACTCTATTTCTACTACAATAAATCTTGGTGAAAAAGAACAAAGATCGAAACTTTCTTGAAGATATTATTAACGAATTTGACAAAACTTTTACAAAGACAACCTTTTTAACGATTTTTAGGCTTATATTGAAAGGTAGTTTGATTTGCTTATGTTGTTTTTGTACCCTCTTGGCCAACTATAAAGATTCGCAAACCAAACTTGCTTGTCCTGTTTTTTGAGATGAGAAATCTTTATTACTGCTGAGTAACACCAATTCCAAATGGTTAAGAAAATACTTTTTCTATACCTCTTGAGTTTTGAATATCTGGGACTGGCTCGACCACAATTCATTCCTCTAAAGGTACAATCCTTTCGACTTTGGATCCATCAATGTACTGTTGTTAGACTTGTTAGTGTTAATGACTACTTACATATGATTTTAATTTTTGTCAAGAGTTGTTTTTCTTTCACCAATGACAATATTGTAGTCTGATAGCTGAAGCCTGAAAGTGTGAAGTTAAATTTGTGATTTTAGTGGAAATTGAGTTTTAAGTGTTGTTGATTTACAAGTATAACTCAAAATTTGATTGACTTGTGTTTAGGTTGACGATTTGACACTGCATATTCAGTTATGGATATATCTCATTGAAACGCTTGTGTTGTATATTTTTTTTTTTATAGAAATATCCAATTTTTCTTTGAAGTGGATGAATAAGGTATTTTACAATTCTGTTGGCTTGTCTTTGGCAGCATTTTTATCCTAAAATGCTGGAACTCTGCACTTTTGATTAAAGTGCTTTTGGAAGGTTCAAATTCCAGTGGAGCTAGATCAAAACACTATAGGTATTTTTTCCCCTACTTGCTTAAAGTTGGTGAGTAGAACTACCAGATACTTATGCTGGTTTATTGTCTAGGTTAGTGTAAGGTGGCCCGGACACTGCAATTGGACAACGCTATGAATATTCTTTCATATCTTCTACTCCCCAGACATTCATATTTCTCCCAAGAATAATGTTACGTCAGCTATTGCTTTAATACTTTGATAGACAATAACTTTCCTCCAGGTTGAACTGCTCCAATGGATCTAAAATTTAAATGACAAGCAAAACAGATTTTTCACAAACCACAGGACTAAAATCTAATTGATTTTATAAGCAACGAGCCAGTGTCGGCATCCCTTTTTAAGTTTTCCCCTATTTTCTTGCGCCTTCCCTCAAACTTTAGTCTTCATCGTACTTTGGATCTTTAGTCATTAAAATTATCATGATTAAATTGTCGAATTTAATGGTGGTTGACTTGACGAAAATAAAGGTGCAAGCTAGAGATAGTTCATATGATATATGACATGATAGGATACTTTTTATCAGAAGGTGGGTGATTAGATCTTCAGAAGATAATTACTAAACCAAGTATCATATATTTTATTCCGATGAAACGTGAACATTTTGCCTAGGTATCATGAAAGCGGAGCATCTAAAAGTATTCTTGGTACTATAGTAGGGCTTTAGTATTATAGTATACATACAAAGAGTACATGTTGAACAACAATGAGTTGCGTACACTATTAGTATTTTACCAGGAAGTTATTTGTCCATATTTTTTCATGCTTTTAAGTTGACATTCAATTTTTCCATTTCTTATATTTAACAAAGTCACCCATTCTTAAAAAATAAATGTATAGTGTGTGTTTGTGTTTTGTGAGATTTCATATCGATGAATTGTTGATAATTTCCTATTCTAGAATGAGGTGAGCTAAACGAAGAAACGATCTCCAATACTTCTGTCGTACTTCTTTAGAAAAGAAGAAGATAGAGAAACTAATCACAAGACTGTAGTTGCGTTACATTTGTAAATTTACAATAATATCTATTTAATACATAGATTTCTATTTTTATTTTTATTTTGAAAGTAGCTCATAAATAGATGAGATATGAAAAATTGTCTTTACAACAATAATGTCATGTAAACAGTATGAAGCTCTTATAGATGTAAAGAATGTGTCATTTTGTAACCAAGTGACATCATTAAATTTTGCACAACTTAAAGAACTTTGTTGTTAAATGCATGTAAACAATAAGATTCTAGATTTGTACATTGTGAGAGTTAAATATTGCAAAGATGAAGTGTAAAACACCATGAAGTTTATGAAGTATAGTTGCTTGTGCTAGGTAAAATTTGTTGGGAGCGTGAACATCTTGTCTGTGATACTGGGATTTACTTTTAAAGCAAAAAAGTTACATTCACTTAAGGATATTCTTGCTTTGGGACTATATTACTATTAATTGTTCCCTCGTAAAAGGAGTTGGAATTATTTCCAAACATATGCCCCTGTTCTTATGCAACTCTCTCTACTAGTGATGGTGATGCATCTTGCCTGTGAACTCTATGATTTAATGGTTAGCATGGCCTAATGCATGTTGTGTCGCTAAGACTTACTTTTTCTAATCGTATTGATCAGATTAAAACATAATTATTGTAATTCTAGCATCATACATGATTATCCTATTAATAGCCTTATTTTCATTTTAAGTCCCCAATTTCCAAGATGGTTTGGTTAAGACAAGTCAACCTTTATACCTTAAGATTATGCTTGCATTGGGTATGTCCATACATGATATATGAATTCCTCTTGCTCGATCTCTTATTCTCTGTCATTTTTTTCTGATTTTTGTTTTAAATTTTTCCATGGTGTGTTGTTCTATATATGGTCCACCAGGCACTGGGAGGACCTTGCAAAGGCTGTAGTACTTCATACTACCACAACCTTCATATGGGTAGCTGGTGGTGTTATAATGATAGTAAAATTGTTGAGCACTTATGGAGTTATCATTATTCAGTAATTTACTTATTTTAATTCAAAGTTTTGATGACTTGCAGGTAAAGAAGCATTCAGGAAACAGCTTAATCTTACTTTCAAATCAAATGCCTAATAGTAATAAGTAGTTTATGCCTTGCAATATGACAAAATTTTGTATTATTCTAGAAAAATAGCTGACCCCTTCTCTCCCAAATTAGATCATTACTCGAGTTTATAAAAATGTTTTATTTATCCTTGTGGAATTATGTTATTATTGATGTGTAACTTGAAGTTGATCGGTGTGTATTTGCATTTTGAAGGTGATGTAAAGCTTCTCATACATTGTTTTGTGATGATATTGTGGAGACCAACAATCAAAGCTGGGACCATCGAGTATATTACTCAAAACTAATGAAACATGATTAGAGTGTATATTCAATGTATCGAAGTTTTGGTGGTAACCAAGGGAATAATAATGATAACCATAATAATAATGGTCAGTTGCAGGGGTACGGAGGAGGAGGAGGAGGAGGAGTGATGTTTCCTCAGCCAGTACGAGTAGTGGGGTCATGGGTAAAGGTGGAAAGCGTGACAGACGCGTGGGTGGAAGGGTATGGGCTAGGGCGTACGGATGAGGAGAAACTGATAAACCTGGAGCGGGACTGCTGTCCAGGTTTCATATCAGACGGTTTAAACAGAGTTAGGTGGGCCAACAAGGCCTATAAGGCGATGGTGGGTGCAGGGGCAGGGGAAGTGGTTGTTTGGCTCGTGATGAAAGATGATGTACGGCTTCCGGAGAGCAAATACACGGCGGCAGAATATTCTTCTTTTTGTGTTAGAAGACCACAATATTCTTCTTTTTGGGGTTAATGTTCTCAACGGTGAATTGATTTTGTCGTATCCAGACTAATACCAATCCAAGCCATTTCATGAATAAAATGTGACCAATTAACCAACCAAAAAACCACTTGTTACAAAAAAGATTCACTTGCCGGGTTCGGGTTGTCAGATGCGGGAAGCAGAAAAACTCGTTGATTCTGCCTTGCGATGTGTGGAGAATGGACGGCGGAGGATTTGCATGGAGGTTGGATACAGAAGCAGCTCTGTCCTTGGGGCGATAGGTAATTAAAGTAATATCAACTCCACCTGAAGGGTAAAGAAGTAAATCTATATGCCGAACCACTAATAATACTTGCCACCTTGTGCTTGTCTACGTATAGAGAACATGCACACTTGCATGTGCTTTTATCAGAAGAAAAATTGTGAATATCTTTAAGAGTTTAGAACTGTTCTTTTTTATTTAGGGGTGAGTTTTTATTTTATTTTTCTTGATTTCTTCAAGGTGGGGTTTGGGTGGTGGCGGATTTACTTATGCCTAGTTGCATGTGTGGTTTATGGAGATCGATGATGTAGGTCAAGGTGATCAAACCACGCTAAGTATTTATTTTCTTAACATATCGTTATTATCGTTTTTATTTTGTCATGACCCAAAACAAGTCGTGAGTGGCTCACTGACTTAACCTTCTAGGTGGATGAACTAACAAATTCAACCCCAACTTATATTTTTTGTTCAACTTACGAAATACAAAACATCATGCGGAAGGTCAAATCTTATTAATATAAGAAACACAAATCTACTAAAGTTTATTAAATATCGTTTTTCAAATTTTAAAAGTCATCACATCAAGGACATCTACTCTCAAAACATCAAGTCTAAGAGTATTAACGACACCAGAATAAATATAAAGAATAGTTTATGTCCGGAAACTAAGGACATCATCATGACATGACCGAGAGAATCTAACACGAGCTAGAAAGAATAGCTCACCCTAAAATCTGATGTTCTGGAGATTGGCTAGAGCTGAACTCAAAACATCAAGTCTAATAGTATTAACGACACCAGAATAAATATATAGAATAGTTTATGTCCGGAAACTAAGGACATCATGACATGACCGAGAGAATCTAACACGAGCTAGAAAGAATAGCTCACCTTGAAATCTGATGTTCTAGAGATTGGCTAGAGCTGAACTCAAAACATCAAGTCTAAGAGTATTAACGACACCAGAATAAATATATAGAATAGTTTATGTCTGAAAACTAAGGACATCATGACATGACCGAGAGAATCTAACACGAGCTAGAAGGAATAGCTCACCCTGAAATCTGATGTTCTGGAGACTGGCTAGAGCTGAAGGGGGTTGAAGCTTCGGTACAGTCGCTGCACTCCGCAAGAGAAAACAAAGAGAAACACAAGTAGGGGTGCAGGGCAACATGCATGTACTGAGTAGATATCATCTGTCACGACCCGAGAGCATCCCCAAGTCGTAACATGCGTATTCGACCTCTCGGAGGTCTCATACAAGCC
Source organism: Solanum tuberosum (assembly GCF_000226075.1). Lineage (NCBI taxonomy): Eukaryota > Viridiplantae > Streptophyta > Magnoliopsida > Solanales > Solanaceae > Solanum > Solanum tuberosum. The sequence continues at coordinate 1,372,628 of NW_006239064.1, forward strand.
CTTAGCATTCATCACATTAGATATGTAAAATAGTGCGGAATTAAAAACTCTTTAAATAAAATCTCATAAGACTCAAAGGTCACTTTTAAAACATCATTCAAAAGTACACAAGCGGAATACTAAGTCTCTTAGCCATCTTAGACATAAACGTGAAAACATACTAGGGACACGGCCCTTTACAATCAAAAGAAGTCTATTAAGTCTATTACAAGAACCTTATCATAAAACTAGAATAGAAAAGTCTTGTCCTCGACATATGAGGACATACCACAAGATCTTGGAAGAACTTCAAGTTCCAAGTTTACTATAGAACCCGCTTACTTTCCGGAACCTACACTTGTAGAAAAATAGAGAAATATGGAATTAGCACAATTAAGTACTAAGTATGATGACCATG
>NW_006239064.1:1375850-1395287 GCF_000226075.1 Solanum tuberosum
ATATCATCGGCCAACCCAAAATAGAAACTAATATGCAATAACTAATAGTATAAAATCAACTATAGCACTTAGCAAGTGGCAAACAACAAACAACGCGAACAAGTCACAACAATTCGGAAACAAGTATATAAGCAATCCACAATATCAAGAACATACACGAGGACTCATGCCTCCATACCATGCTCTTTTGAAAAATGAGTTCTTTGAGATTGAGTACATTAACTTAATTTAATATGTTTTCCTTTAATGTTACCGTGCCGGAACGTGACACCCGATCCAATAATATCGTGTCGGAAAGTGACACCCGGTCCAAATATATCGTGGCGACTCGTGGCACTCGATCCAATAATACCGTTAATTTCTTATTCTTTATCATCACTTTACACTTCATTAACAATATTTCATCAAGCCTTCTTTATTCAAGGCATCATAATTTCAAGATTATAGATTTCGCGGTCTTGGGATTTTAGACCAATCACAAACAACACATGAATTATTCAAACCACAACAATCAAATACATAGAAAATTTCACAGTATCACTCGATGAATATGAATCACTATTAAGAGTCTCCCTATCACATAGAATAAACCATAATTTACCTCCACTGAAGAACTGAAGTCAAGCAAGCTAATTCACCAATATTTTTCCTTTCTTTAATGCCTCTGAACGTTTCCAATCTATCAAGTATGCATACTTTGTAAGTAAACGAATTTGTAGACACTCATATTACTATATGTCTAACCTAGACCCAAAAACTCACCCAAATCTATAATTAAGTTTCTAAATTTTGAGGCCAATTAATTTGTTAACTCTCATATTTTCCAAATTCAAACCTAGGGTTAAGTTTTAATTCCTCCAAATATCATAAATCTAATGGCATTTATAAAATACAATACACCTAATATTTAATTACCTATACCAATTTATTAAACCTTAGATTACGCTGTGATAATTAAAAGAATAAAATTTAAAACAGAAAGTAGGTTTCGAACTAATGCATACCGAGAAATCAATTTGCAGGCCAATAATTCAATATTCTATCACCTCACAATTCTCTACTCATCATTACATTATCATTAGCTAATCATTATACCTTAATTATTCTCAAGACAAGAACCCTGCAATCAATTTTATCCTCTTTCAAATCAATAATATAATATTAATATATTTATCCCTTTTTTCACAATTCAGGCAGCCTTATGATGATAATATAACCTTATATATTCATGAGTACAAATGTTCAAACGAGGTTAAGGGTTTTTACCTGATGCAATCCTCATACTATCGTCGAACAATTTAGTGTCAAGCGGCTTCTATTGTGTTATGATCAAGAATTACTAACCCCCATTTAAATGTATATCTTACATAAATCTCATAGTGTAAAATTTAAATTACCTTCTATTCCTATTATTTTTCTAATTATACAAATTCCATGTTTTTAGGCATTTCAGACACATAATTAAGGATCGGATACACTATTATTGATATGTTATGTATCAATCTGTTGAACTTATTAAGGAAAAAAAAAGCTGAAAAATCAAAAATTAAGATCTCGTAGTATCCATCTGTTACACTAATTAAGGAAAAAAAAAGAGCTGAAAATTAAATTAAGATCCCATAAATTGCGCTATTCCATTCCAAATCAATCATATAGTGTAACTAACCAAAAAATTCAAAAAATAAATTTCTTCTTGTTGTTCATCGTTCTCTCTGTTTCATAAAAACTTTTGTCGAAATTTTGGATAAGCGAGGTGAGTTATGAAGGATACAAAAGTGATGGAATTGTTGTTAGATAAACGATTTCTTTGGTGAATCTTCAAGTTCATCGAATATCCTTTCGATTTTGATTCAAGATTGTTGAAAATTTTGAGATTCAAAATTCTTCTCCCAGTTCATTGAAAATCCTTTCAATTTTGATTCAAAATTATTGAAAATTTTTGAGTTTCAAAATTATTCTCCTAGTTCATTGAAGATCCTTTCAATTTTGATTCAAAATTATCAAATTTTTTGAGAAGATACATCATGAAGATCCTTTCAATTTAAATTAATAAGTGTTGTATTTATACTGTTTTAAATAAGAAAGTGTTGCCTATTAGATTTTAGGTTTGAGATCGATACATTATTGTTTAGTAATTGTTATGTATCAGATACATTTAGTATAAATTCAAATTTATGTATCATAACTAAAAAATTAGTACATGATACATTATTATTTATGTATCTTATTTTGTTTGAGAAATAATATAATTAAAAATTATAAAATACATTATACATGTAATTGTTCCAAATTAGCTTCTTTTTTGTGTGTGTGATACATAACACAAAGTTTATGTTGTTGACACCCAATTTTGACCCTCCATAATATATGTTAATCATTGAGCTTCTTAAATTTCAAACGATTTGAAATAACTGACTTTATAAAATTCAAAATATTTTCCAAGTCATTTTAAGTAATTTGTCATTTTTGTAAAGCCTATATAATTTCATATATATTTAGTATATTTTATTAATATTTAAAAATCTTCTCAAAAAGATTTTAGTTTTACTTAAATACTTGGTTAATTAGTTTAGCTAATTTATAGTTTATATTTTTGAGTTAATTAGTTTACAATTACATTAATTATTTTATTTTTCGTTAAAATTAAGAAGCTTGTTAATTAATTATATTAATTCATTTTATTTTAATTTTGGCCGATTTCAACCAATAGTCTCAATCTGATCGAATTTGCAATTCACGTGGTTAATTTCTTAAGTTAAATAGACCACATTCTTGAATTACTTTTCAAAACCCATTTCCATCCAATTTCCAGACCAAATCTGAGCCCGATTCTTTTTAATACCAATCCCAAAACCGTTCAATACAATCAGCCCATCCAATAACAACACCAAAAAACCCAATTCCTTTTCCAACAAAACCTGTAACAATACAATGCAGCAAACCCGACCTCCCCTGCATTCGTCATCTTCACGCGTCTTCTTCCTCAGCGAAAATCGCGGAGAACCCAGAAATCTCGTCCAACTACTCTGCAAAACCCATAACCCTGGCAGCCTAATCGATCACCTCACGTCCCCTCCCCCCCCCCTTCGTGGAAGTCGCAGGCCTGCACAACAGCCTTCGTTGTTGCTTCGAAAAGAGAAAAAAAATTCAAATTTTTGCTTGAATTTTTCAACGGATTTCCCCCCTAAATCGCCCCAACTTCCCCTATAAATAACCCTCTACCCTCAGTGATAAAAAAAAAGAAGGGGGGAAAAAGATTGGATTTTGAAGTCATATACGAAAAATAGCTTAAAAACGGATTTTAGAGTTTGGTTCTTTGGTAATAGTCGTTTTATACTTAAGAAATTTAGAAACGATTTTCTTATTCTAAGTTCCAAGAAAAGCTTTGATTAATGGTTGGTTCAAATTTCCTTATCTATTGCTCGAGTCTAAGCTGGAGTAGGAAGCCGTTGCTCTCTTTGGCTCGTTTTGTTCTTAGTTTGCAGCTTCAAAGAAGGTAACTTCGCCTCCTCTTACGTTCTGTTTTCGATATGGTGTGCTATGTGTTTGATACTTGGTATGGAGTTTGTTATTAAGAACGTTTGGTTCCTTCACTTTTAAGTCTTTGCTTTAGTACCGTTTTCCTGTGAGTTTTTGAGCAGTAAGCATGATTCAAGCATCAATGAAGTCACTTTAGTATTGTATGTTAGTCCTTAGATTTGTTGGCTCGATTTTGTATCTATAAAGCTAGCTGTACTTTTTTAGTTTGCTCGAGATGATCCACTGTTCGATTGGTTTCAACTTTGAGTGTGCTAAATGTATAAGTTCTATTTCTTCACTGCTTAATCGTAGCCTTGGTTGTCCCCTCTGTCACTTTTATTCATTATAATAAACTCTTATCAATATTAGCTCAATCTCATGCTATTTAAATCCAATTGCTGCTTTTACGTACTAGAATGTTGTCCATGTCTTGCTATTGTTTTGTTCTTTTTTGGCTTCAAGGCGTAGTGTTATTATAATCTGTTTGTTTCCCTGATCCACAACCTCGATGCTAAAGCCTTTAATCCTTTCCGTGAAAACTTTGTTTCCTAACTGTGTGAGCGTAGCAAGCATCTACATTCTATTCGATCATGTTAAATAAAGTCTACTTTCATGATAAGTCTTGACTATCTGTTTGATGTGATTAAACGGGCTCAATAGTTGAAGTGTAAGATTTTACCACCTTGGTTTTATCTGTTAAGTATTGTACTTCCAGATTTTGATGGTTTTATTATTGTGCAAGAGTAGATGATTACTAGCCTTTAAAGTTATCCAACTTCAATTCTGTAGCATTGATCATGTTTAGTGAGTGCCCCAAATTTGTTGGTTTGTTTATTAACGTTCAATGTAGCCTTGATATGTTGCTAATAATCAATGAATAAATAGTCTCTCAAGTTCAAATTAGATTAGTCGTTATTGCTTCCCTTAATGTGTTCTATATCATTTCATGTGTCCTTAAAGTTAGTTGTCATATACTTTCGTTCACTGTTTTGGAATGCTACCAGATGCCATGAGCTTTTAAAATGTGTAGTTGGTTTAGTTTTGCAGTGAGTTGGATTTTTTTTGCCCATTAACTTAGAAATGTTCCTTATAGTTGTTAAGTTCTTAAAGTTTAATAGTAAGAGTTATATCTAGATGTGTTTAAAATGATAATTTTCCTCCGTGGCCTTCTTGCCTTATGCAGTTGTGCATAATAATCAATTTGTTTAGTTCACCTTTGATCTCGTTTTATCTCTTTAGTTGATATTATGTATTTTTGTTTAGTTAGGAAGTTTTCTTAATTAGTTTCCACAATTATCTCTCATTTTGAATATAATATCACCACCCTTAGTGTTCTCATCTCTTAAAATAATTTACGTGTTTATCTTTATTGTGAGTTAATTATTTGATCATATATTTGTTGGGAGTTTTTCCTTTTTTTTTTCTTTCTAATTCTTTTCCCTCTCTTTGTGTGCATGTAAACCCCTTCTGAGTCCATGGTGGACTTCTCCTCCTAGAACTCTCGAGTCGAGCCATAATAAAGGCTCAATTTATTCTTTTTTCTTCATTGTTCGAGTCAGCCGAGCAAATAAAACCGAAGCACAGTGCTGGAAATTAGTTCATAAATGTTCAAAGGCTGTATACATGTTGTATACGCCAGTATACTCTGATATACCAGTTCGGTGCAGCAAACACAGGTAAAAAATGCGAAACTACAGAGATGAGGTAAAATACAGGTGTTCGAAAGCAGGAGATACATGGAAAGAGCTGATATACATGCCGATATACACTGATATACAGCCTATGTATACAAAAAGGGAATTTGGTTAAGACTAAAATTTGCGGCGAAATTGGCCCAAGAAGGGGCCCAATTTCATCATCTCTTTTACTTCTTTAATTGCTTTGATTATGCTTTGACTTATTTCATTTAACTCTAACCATAATTTATTTTATTTAACTTAATTAGATTCCCCAAAAGATGAGTTATTTTCTCAGTGTTGGTTTGCTTTAAATATTCATTTTGTGTTGTGGTCATTTATTTTATTAATCAAATACTGATCAAATTTTATATCTTTAATTAAGGTAAATCGTTGTTCTTAAAAAGATTTGTTATTTAACGCTTTTCACTCAAATCACGTTTTTACTCATTTTAAAATGTTTTATGTTTAAGTATTTTTCTCAAATAAACTTGGAAAATGTTAGTCAACTTTTTCAATCAATTTAAAATATACTTACTTAGTCATTTTCTCAAAAAAGGTTAGTCAATTAATTTAAAATGATTTTCATGCTTTAATTTATTAAATTGGTTTTAAACTATTATTTCAAAATGAATTTAAATAAAATTCTAATTAAATCTAAGTTTTATTAATATTCTAATCACTTGTATTTCGAGTCAAATGTTCCATTTTGGATCCCTTTCTCTATAAAATAAAATAATATAAAATATGTCATTTATTTAATTAATTTCTCAAAGTTAATCAAATATTATAATTATCATTTTTTATGTTAAATCATTTTCCCAAAGAATTAGTCAAATTATTTTAGTCAAGTGGTAGGATAACCGCATGTTAGCGGCTACTTTAAGTGTTAATACCTTCTTAGAGTAGAAATAAGAACTTCTTACCCATTTTCTCTAAATTTCTAACGGTTTATCTGTTAAACCTTTTTTAAATTAAGTTTTCTTAATTTCTTTAAAAAATTAAGTGCCGACTCTTTTCTAAGTATTTTTTCTCAAATTGTTTTATACTTAGAACATTTCAAAAAGTGATTTTTTAAAAGATAGAAAAATTACGGCATAACATATGTATCAAGTACATTTATATTGAACATGATAAACACTAATCGAAGATTCAATAACATATTAGAGTTATGTATCAATTACCTTAAATATGAACATTATACATTACATAAAACAAAGGTTATTGTAGCAGTGATGTATCAGATCAATGATAACACCAACAAAGACTAATTTATGACTCAAAATAAACGAGATACATTAAAAATCTTTATCTTTGATAGTGATGGCCGTGCAATGGCAGATCCAACCTTTTTTCTTCTTTTTTTTTGGACGTTTTTCAACAGTAGATACATTAAAGAAGATAAATATTTTTCAAGAAAAAATTTCAACAGCGATATGATTAACTAAAATTGCAAAGGTTTAATAAGATTTCAATGGAGGCAGGGGGCGAAGGTAATTTTATTTTTTACGATGAAAAAATTAAAAAATAATAATAAAAGAAATCAAAAATTGAAGTGATGGAAAGAAATGTACCTCTTGAATAATTTGAAATCATTAATTGGAAAAAGAAAAGATTTGAAATTTAAAAATAGATTAATTGATGTAATTATGGCGAGATTTTTGGCGTGAAAAAAGGAAGGAAAATCATGGTTATGAGATTTCAAATTAATATATCCGGAAGAGGGGATGATGGGAGGAAAAGAAGGGATTTTTGATATTTTTTGAAATGGTAGGGAAAATAAGAAAATATGATAATAAATGATGTGTAGGTAAGTAATTTTTTTATTTTAATAGATATGGACCAAGTGACATATGGTATTAAATAAAAGAAGGGAAAATTACGCGGTTAAACAAACTTATACTACTTAATTACTCATCATAGCTATGGTTTGCTATAATTACCACTCGCGACTAACATTATACATTAATTACGTGGGCTGATTTCGAGTTTGTATAATTAGACACATTTGTATATGTATAATTCACCAGTATATACAAATACATATGTATAATATACAATTATCTAACCGATATACATATAATATTCACATCTCTCCCACTCTCTGCCCTCTCTCGCTCGCCTCTCTCCTCCCTCTCCCAATCTCGCTTTCCATATATACAAATACATATGTATAATATACAATTATCTAACCTATATACATATACAATTCACCTCTCTCCCACTATTTTCCCTCTCTCGCTCGCATCTCTCCTCTCTCTCCCAGTCTCGCTCGCCTCTCTCCTCCCTATAACATGTAGCTACGAATTGTAATTATCAAACTATAGCTATGGAGAATAATTAGGCTATTTTTGAGTGGCTATATGTGAAAGTTCCTCAAAAAAGAATTATTACTTTAGCCCATTAACCATCAATTAAATTAGTTATCTAAAATTATCCATCAATTAAATAATCACAAATTTTCAAAATTCCCATTCAAATTCTTTCAAGAAGAGTTGAAATAGTTCTAGTACTCAAAACGGACTAACTGGTTGTTACAATTATTATTATTATAACATGATTGTTTTTAATTTCTCACTACCAAATTTCCAATCCGATTGCTGGGCCCTCTACTTACGGTCAAGTGGCTTTCAGCTCCTCTCCTCGTTTCGCCCTTCCTATTGGGATAGCAGCCTTCGGGCTTTGCCTGCCCTTTCTAATAAAAAATAGTGAGACGATGGGGGATAAGCCTCATCGTCGAGAGGGAAAGAGCCCGGATCACCAGCTAAGGCCCCTAAATGACCGCTCAGTGATAAAAGAGGTAGGGGTGCAGAGACAGCCAGGGGGTTTGACTAGAGAGCATAAATATTTGCCAGTTGTTCTGTGGTACCACTTTGATTTGAGATTTGCTCTGCAATGCACCTCTTTACATCAATATAATGTATTTAAAATGTGATAAAATATTCAAGAGACAATTTCAGATGAAAAATGCAATTAAATAATTAATTTAAGAAGAAATTTAAAAGTAGATATCCTGTGTGAAGAAAAAAAAAGATAGGAAGAGAGAATATTTTTTTCCTATATTTATGGGCAAGATAATATGTTGCAAAAATTGTAGATTATAATATATTTTTGAAAAACCAAATTTAGAATGTATTTATTATATAAATTATAATTAGAAATTTACTTTTAATCAATTGAATCTTAGCTATTACATTACTAAAAAACTGTTAAAAAACGACGTACGACGTCGTTCCGAAAAGCGACGTCAATTGCCACACCGTCCGTCGCTTTTGAATAAAAATAATTTGTTTTAAAATTATTTTACAAAAAGCGACGGACATCATCTCTTAGTCCGTCGCTTTATTTCGCGAATTTTGCGTAAAATAGATATATATTTAATAATTAATTATTAAAAATAGTTAGAGACGTTGTCCGTCACTTTTTATTAAAAATAATTTTTTATTAATTAAAAAATAACCACGCCGTCCGTCGCTTTTTATTAATTTTAATTGATTAAATATTTTTTTAAAGAAGCTACGGACAACATCTCTTAGTCCGTCACTTTTTGGTCAAAATACTGGTCAAATCATTAACGAAAGCGACGGACAATGTCGCTTAGTCCATCGCTTTTTGGTCAAAATGTTGGTCAAATATTTTTAAAAAAGCGACGAACAAAGAGACGATGTCCGTCGGTTTTTTAAAAATATCTGATAGCATAGACGCGAAATTCCCCAATTTTCCATCTCTCTTCCTTCTCTCTTCCTCTCTCTACATGCTGACGCCGACGCAGCCCGTCATCGCTGCCCACTGCGCTGCCGCCCCACACCGACGCTGCCAAACCCGACCCCAACCCCGACACCACTGTCTCCTTTTCCTTTAATTCAAGGTTAGGGTTTCATGAAATTATTTTTAATTTCTTTCAATTTGAGTATTGAATTTGTTAATTAGTGTATTGAATTAGTTTTTTATTGATTGTTAGTTAGTAAGTGAATGATTTAGGGTTTTTGATTTTGTTAATTAGTATTGAATAATTTGTTTTTATTAATTGTTAGTTTGATTGATTGTTAGTTAGTTAGTGAATGATTTAGGGTTTTTGATTTTAGTTAGGATTGGTTGATTGTTATAAGTAAGGATGAATTGAAATTTGATGAATTGAAGTTAGATTTAGAACTTGAACTTGAAATTTGAATATAACTAATTAATAATTGAGTTAGAATTTTATGTATAACTAATTTTAGAAATATGATATGAACTTGAATTTAATTAGACTTGAAGTTGTTGAACTTAATTAGAACTTGAATATAACTAATTATTCTTGGCTTAAAATTTTATATATAACTAATTTTAGAGATTATATGAACTTGAATTTAGAAATAGAGCTTGAACTTAGAATTTGATGAATATAACTAATTTTTGGATTGAAATTTTTTATATAACTAAGTTTAGAAATTAGATATGAACTTGAATTTAGCTGTAACACCCCGACATTTTGAAACGTCTAAAATTACTCGTATCTCCATGGAAAGACAAGAAGGGTGGGTAATAAATTAAGAATGATGTGGTATGTCCTATTTTAAGTGTTCAAGTGTTGCATCTCAAGTTTTGAAATTAGGTAAGTGGCAAAATAAAAGTTGGCGGAAGTTATCGTAAGTTCCTTTTTGAAGATTTCTCTGAAATTTGGGTATGGGGCCCATAACCTATCGAATCGAAGGTCTACGAGTCTAGTTTCCAACGCATCAAACCGATTGGTCATACAACTTCAAAATAGAGAGATATTTGCATTTTTGTGGGACTACGCAAGCAGGCACGTGAGGTGGGGTCCTAGGTCGGTGGAACTTTACATATATCTTCTTCTTAGAACCTTTTCTTCATATTTTAGCTAAGAACCAGAAAAATTAGAGAAACCCATTTCTAGGATCAACTAAAGTATAGATTTTCTCGACTTAAGTCTTTGACGAAAGTTGTTCTACGCGTTGGGCTCATCATCGTGGTATAATTTGTTTTATCGATTTCGTAGCATATCACACTTTAGTGTTGGGACAACAAGGGTTTGGATATATTTGAAGGTTTTGAGACGTATTACGAACTTAAGGTCGAGGTACTACCCTTCTTTCATCGACCCTAGCTTTTATAAGCAGCAAATAGCAATTTGCGACGGAAATACATATCTTTTATCGTATTGTCATGGTATCTTTTATTTTTGTGTGTTGATTATGGTCCTACCTTATTGTAGTATCGAGGGAGTTATGAGTAAAAGTCGTTACGCTACATGAATTCAGCGAAAAAGGTATGTTAAGGCTATTCTCTTCTTACGGCATGTTTCCTTAAAGCTTAGGAGCAATGTAATTGAGTTGTTATCGTTGTTATACTTGTAGCCATTATTGTTGATTGTTGGCTGCTCGAGTGGATATAATCCTCTCTTATCGGGATTCTTATTCAGTAGTAGCGTCCCTATGTTGGACACGACTTAGATGCTATTTGTATAGGTTGCTTATAGCTAAATTGCTCGTTTTTAGTTGTTAGATTGTTATTGTTGCACTTTGGGCTATTGTGGTTAGCTGCAATAATGTGATCTATGCCTAGAAGGGCTATGTTCTGCCGATAGGGCTACATTGACGCCTAGAAGGTCTATGAGTTGCCTACAGGGCTATATTGACGCCTAGAAGGGCTATGAGTTGCCTACGGGGCCATGTTGTTGCCTAAGAAGGCTATGCATTACCTATATGTTATATTGATGCCTAAGAGATCTATGTGCTGCCTACGGGGATATACTATTGCCTAAGAGGGCTATGTGACTGCCGACGGGGCTAGGGGACTACTGATAGGGGTATATATATAGACTGATTGGCACCTTCTGGGCTTATGAGGGCCTGGGTAGGTGGTCTTGTGTGCTGTTTGTACCTGTCGAGCTTATGGGGGATTGGTTAGGTTGTTGTTTTATTATTTTTGATAAGTTTAGATTTAGGAGCAGGTCAGTATGCTTATCTTATTCTTGATTTATTTACTGGATTACTCCAGTTTATTAAGATACTTGCTCATAGTCTATTGTCTTCCATACTCTGTACATTATTTTGTACTGACGCCCCATTGCCTGTGGGCGTTGCATTCATGCTTGCAAGTCCCGACAGATGACCCAGTAGACCTCCTTAGCAGCAGGATTGACTTCTATCCGGTTGGCTAGCCCCTTTCCTCCGGAGCTGCTAGAGTTAGGAAGTTTGTTAGCTTTTGTTGTATATATTTTCATGGGTAGGCTGGGGCCATGTCCCGCCAATAGTTACTACTCTTAGAGGCTTGTAGACTAGTGTGTGGGGTTTATAGCTACATTATGGCCATGCTGGCCTAGTTTGTTGGTTTGCTGAAACTTGTTAGTTGTGTGATGCATTGTCTTGATATACCTGCTTTCAGTTTCGGTATAAAGATCAAGGTGGCCTCAACGGCCCAATTAGGACTTCTGTGCTAGTTGGCTATTTCTTTACATGAACTTTTGGGAGTAGTTGTTTCTTTTATGGATCTGTTTACAAAGGCCTTGCCGGCCGATGACTTAATTTTAAGCCGAGATATACTTGTTTGTTTTCTTGACTGTGTGTGGTGGCCATGCGCTAGTAGCAAATGGTTCAGTAGGGTCGGCTCGAGCCTGAGTTTTGGCATTAGGAGCCAGTTGCGCCCCTTGAATCTGGGGCGTGACATTAGTTATTGAACTTGAACTTGAATATAATAACTAGCTGTTTTTGGATTTGAAATTTATGTATAACTAATTTTAGAACTTTGATATGAACTTGAATTTAGAACTTGAACATTGAACTTAGAACTTAGAACTTAATAACTAATTCTGGATGACCTCAATTAATTAGAACTTAATAATTGAACTTTGAAGTACTTAATAAAATATTATTGACCTTAATATATTTGAACTTAATTATAACTTTCAACTTAATTTATAATAAGTTGAACTTCATTAGAAATATAATTAATTATTTGAAATCTTAAACTTAATTAAAATTTATGAATTAATTAAACTTGAACTTTGTAGATTTTGAAATGTAGTATTTATGAACTAATTAATTAGGTATATAAGTAATAATAAATATAAGGGATAAGAGTTTGAAAAATATCCCAACTTTGGTCGAATTTGCTGTTGCGATACTAAACTTTCATGAGGAAATATTACCTCCCTAGACTATTTAATACCGTATTTTAAATATATATATTTGCCCACGTGGACATAAAAAATAATGCAAAATTATAAATAGTAAAATACGGTATTAAATAGTCTAGGGAGGTAATAGATCCTCATGAAAGTTTAGTATCGCAACAACAAATTCGACCAAAGTTGGGATATTTTTCGGACCTTTATCCCTAAATATAATTATTAAGTAATTATTATAAATATATATTAACAATTAATTAATGTGGAAAAATTATTATTAAATTTAATTTATATTATAATTGAATATCTAGATTTTGTAGATGGATCATCGTTTGTGGATGTATAATATGCATTATGAAACTGGTGCTGGTTTGAAACATGGGTTTATTGACGGTGTTGGAGATTTTATTGAACATACATAGACACTTGACATTTTCAAGAATAATGGATTGGTTAGGTGTCCTTGTAGTGCATTTAAGTGCTTAAATTTTTTTACCCCAGATACAATCATGGTTCATTTGTACCGTAATGGATTTAAGCCTAGATATTTTGTATGGGTCGATCCTGAAGAAAGAGATGAATTGAATGATATGTTTTATAATTCGATGCTTGTGGATGAATATAATATGCTTGCATCACATGGCCAAATTAGGGTTGAACATGATAGGGTTCATGAAATGATCAATGATGCTTTCGGGGTTCAAGGTGGGATAGAACTCGAACAATATTTTGATAAAGTTCCTAATGAAGAAGCAAGACGTTTCTATGATCAATTAGAAGAGTCTAGTCGTCCATTATGTGAAGGGAGTCCGCATTCTACCATGTCAGTTGCAGTTAGATTAATGAATATTAAATCAGATTGGAATGTTCCTTATGCGGCTATGGACTCAATGGTTGATCTTTTGGGTGAACTAGTTAATCCGAAGTTTAACATACCTAAGAACTTCTATCAGACAAAGCGTTTGGTTTCCAAGTTAGGATTGACGTATGATAAAATTCATTGTTGTGTTAATGGCTGCATGTTGTTTTACAAGACTGATAGTGAATTAGAAAATTGTAAGTTTTGTGGACATGTTCGTTATAAGAGGACTCCGGCTGGAAAGATGGTCCCAGTTAAGGCGATGCATTATCTACCTCTTATTCCTAGTTTAAAGAAGTTGTATGCATCGATGAGGTCAGCCCACATATGAGATGGCATCGTGAATGTAGAAGGCCGCCAGGTGTCTTGTCTCATCCATCTGATGGTGAAGCATGGAAGCATTTTGATAGTGTATATCCTGATTTTGCTAGTGAACCAAGAAATGTTAGATTGGGGTTATGTGCAGATGGCTTCACACCATTCTCTAATGTTGCTTTGCCTTATTCATGCTGGCCGGTATTTCTTACTCCGTATAATCTTCCTCCTGAAATGTGCATAACCAGTCCCTATATCTTTCTAAGTTGTGTTATTTCAGGTCCCCGTAATCCAAAAAGTTTGATTGATGTCTATTTACAACCATTGATAGATGAGTTCAAACAATTGTGGTTTGAAGGCGTTTTGACTTATGATATATCAACTAAGCAGAATTTCATTATGCGTGCTTCTTTAATGTAGACTATTAATGATTTTCCTGCATACGGGATGTTGTCTGGTTGGATGACAGCTGGAAAGCTAGCATGTCCGTATTGCATGGAAAATAATAAGGCATTCACTTTAAAACATGACAGAAAAAATACATGGTTTGATTGTCATCGCCAGTTCTTGCCAATGGACCATGAGTTTAGAAAGATGAAAAATGCATTTAGGAAATATAAGGTTGACAGTAACCCCCCACCTCCATTACTCACAGGGCATCAAATTTGGGAGAGAGCTTCTTAATTACCTAAAGTTACAGAAGCTTCACCTTCTAGGCTTCCTGGATATGGTGTTGAACATAATTGGATCAAACAAAGCATATTTTGGGAGTTGCCGTATTGGAAGGACAATCTGCTACGACATAATCTTGATGTGATGCACATTGAAAAAAAATTATTTTGACAATTTGTTTAACACAATGATGGATGTTAAGGGTAAGACAAAAGACAATCCAAAAGCTAGAATGGACATAAAGGATAATTGTAGGAGAAAAGAGTTATGGCTGCAAGAATTACAGAATGAATAAAATAGTTAAGCCCAAAGCTAGCTTTTCATTCACATTGGATGAGAAACGTGAAATTATTGAGTGGGTTAAAAATTTGAGGATGCCAGAGGGCTATGCTTTGAATTTAGGAAAACTGGCAGTTATGAATGAAGGAAAATTGATAGGTATGAAAAGTCATGATTGTCATGTGTTCATGGAAACTTTAATTCCTATCGCTTTAGCCATCTACCCGAAAAGAGATAATTCTTTTTTTTTAAAGATTTGTGTTCTGGAAAGTTGTTGGAGAGTAGTAGTTTACACAGGATGGAGGAAAATATTCTTGTTACTACTACTAAGTTGGAGAAGATACTTCCATGTGGTTTCTTTGATGTGATGGACCATCTTCCAATTCACCTTGTACAAGAGGCCCACCTCGGAGGTCTGATTCAAACAAGATGGATGTAACCATTTGAGAGGTATCCATTTGAAATATTCACTAAGTTATATATATTCACCAAGTATTTTATTAACATATATATACATATAAACATGCAAAAAAATTGGCAGTTCCAAACAAACAATTAAGCAAAGGGGAAGGATCGAAAGATCAGTTGTTCAAGGCCATATTGGGAGAGAAACTGGTTATTTTTATTCTTATTACTTTGGTGATTATGTGTCATGTAGGAGAAACAGGCCCAATCGCAATGATGAATGTGATATTTATCCTTTATTTTCACCGATATCAATTTTTAATCAAAATGGTCGAGGATCTAAAAAGTGTGGAAAACGAGGACTCACTGATATGAAAATGCAATCAGCTGTGACACATATTTTGCTTAATTGTCCAGAGATTCAACCATATCTCAAGTAAGTGTTAAAAATATGTTATCAAATTACATACTAATAAGTGCTTATTAATGTCACACCCTGAACCTACACCCTGGGCGGGACTGGCACTCGAAGACCATTACTGACCCCAAGCGAACCCTTGGCCTGACTTACTTAACTCAACGAAAGACAATATTCATATCTATAATGATCAATGAACTTAACTGAACTGAATAATGAAATAACTGAGAATGCTTAAAGGTTAAACATTCAACTTGGTCAAAAGTGGCAACCCAAGTCTTGAGAATAAGAAATGATAATGAAAGACTCAAAGGACTAACATCTGAATGTCTATGAAGCCTCCAATAACTACTGAGATGGATGTTGGGACAGAACCCACAACATCCTAATAAACTAAACTAGAAAGCAATGAAATAGATCCTCCGGAAAGTAATGAGGCTCACCAATGGACTCTTAACTACTCACTGGATCAACGATGCGTCAGAATGCCGATCCTAGTTACATGTGTCTGCATCATAAGATGATGCATGCCAACTTGCATCAGTACATTGAATGTACGAGTATGCGAGTTGGAATGTTAAAACAACATAGGCTTGAAAAGGAATCTGAAAGAAACTGAAGAACTTGCATGGCTCAACTCAACTCAACATAACTGAACTCATT
Organism: Solanum tuberosum; assembly: GCF_000226075.1. NCBI lineage: Eukaryota > Viridiplantae > Streptophyta > Magnoliopsida > Solanales > Solanaceae > Solanum > Solanum tuberosum. Next base: position 1,391,786 of record NW_006239064.1, read on the forward strand.
TCAATATAAAGCAATTTAAGACAAGTGCAATATAAGGAAAAGCTACTTAAAAACATGATGTCAATTATGTGTGTATGCAAAGATACATAAAACTCTGAGATGTATGTAAAAATACAATAAACTGATGTATATAAAAATACAATAACTTATGTGGGAGTTTTTCTAACTGACAACCATCACATAAGAGCTATAGTGATGATACAACGATCTACCTCACGCTGCCAGCACATCCTATACCTGGCCAAAGGTATAGAACCTGAACTACTAAGTGGATCCACTAGTCTATTGTGAAAAGGGTTCATTTAAAAAGTATGACCCTTTTCTACCCATGGTGGCTACATGGTTTATGAGGGCTGTGAGTTATTATTATTATTATTATTATTTTACAATACTTTTACAATATTACTTTTACTCCTGGCAAATGAGATGACCCAAAAACCTGACTTCAGTTTGAAAGAAAACTCTTTTTAACCTCTTCTAGGTAGTCCAAAATCATCTTATTCTGCTCTTCTTCATCGTGATTTGAAATCCTTCGAGCCATGTGTTTAACAGTGACTGATTCATCAATTATAATTCCTTTATTAGGAATTGATTTATAATCTTTAATCGTTGCAGTAATTTGATCCAATAGTTCTTGTCCATAAATCGACTTTGTTTGCGTATCTTTTTTCATCAACTTATCCCAGAAGTTATTATAATAAGATCGATATAAACACGGGATTTGTTCTTCTGTAAAATCCACTTCTGGAACCCATTTATGGATCCATGGAACAGAGAATTCTATAAAGAAACATATTTGTTCAATCTGCTGTAGATAAGAGATATGTTCTTGCTGATATAATCTGTTGAGATCTTGAGAAATTTTTACCCATTCTTTGTATAATTTAAGAAAAGGTTCGGGCTCAGCTGTATTGTATCCTGCAAAGTGTTGGAATTCCACACCTGTGCTTATAAGTAGAGTTTCATAATACTTTCTTATCCAGAGAAGTGTTGAAATTCAACACCCGTACTTATTAGTAAAGTCTCATAATACTTCCGAGTTTTGTATGACTCACCTGGGAAGTATAATCCATTGAGTAAATACCTTTGGAATATTTTCCAAGGTTCATCTCTTCTCTGTATATCAGAGTTTTCTAGGAGAAATATCATTTCTCTTTTTTCCACCTTTTCGTAGGCTTTCATATCATCAATAGTGTCATCTTTGGCTATTGCAGCAAAAGTATTACTTTGCTTTTGATTTATATACTCTTGTAATTTAGCATATAATGGGTCGCTTTCTGGAATATCTTCCAAGTGTATAGACGAAGACGGTTTTTCTTGCGCCTTTGAATTTAGTTTAACTAAACTCATTCCTCCTCTTTGTATAATAGGAGTGCTGGATGATGAAGAAGATCCGTATGACGATCTTGATGAGATCACTGAGGATGATCTTCCTCTGCCTCTGCCTCTACCCTTAGTTATCCAAGGGGGTTCCATTCTGCAAATGAAACAATGAGTTTTAGACCCAATTCGTGTCATAATAAGTATTTGATTCTTCTATCATTTGAGATTGGAACATGTCTATTAACATTCCATCTATAATCTTCCAGCAAATGATTTCTTTCGTATCTCTGTCGAGAGGAATAACCTTTAGAATAGTAATCAATCTTTTTTCAGTAAAAAACATAGAGATGGGAAGATCATTATCTCTATCTGAAAAACTGCTATATTCACTCATTTGAATGTATTCTCTTGATAAGAAGTCTGGGAGAGAGTTATCACTTCCTTTCTTATATAGAATTTCAAAATCAAAAGGGGCTAATTGTGCCTGCCACCTTGCAAACATAAGTTTAGATGCATCGTGTTTAAAGTCTTTGTCAAACATATACTTGACTGACTGGGCATCAGTTTTTATTAAAAACTTCTGATTGTATAGATCATCTTGAAATTTTAAAACACATTTGACGATAGTTAGCATTTCGTGAGCTACCGTAGCATATTTTCGCTGAGCATCGTTCCATTTTCCTGAATGAAATCGAATAAGATATTCGTGTTTATCATGAGGGTTAATTTGTTTTAGAATTCCTCCATAACCTAAGTTGGACGCATCTGTCTCTACTATTTTAGGCCACGCAGGATTGGCGAGAGTTAAGCAAGGTAAAGACTTAACTCTTTCTTTGATGGTTTTGACCAAATTCGTATGACTATCAGTCCAAGGCTTTTTATGCTCCTTTTTCAGTCTTTCATATAAAGGAGCTAGATCACGGGACAAATTTTTATAAAAGGGGGAAATGTAATTTAAACTTCTCAAAAATCTTTGTAATTGAGTCCTATCAGTGATAACGTTTGGAAATTTTGATGCGAATTCTATAGATCGCTGAATAGGAGTAATTTTTCCCTGGCAAATGAGATGACCCAAAAACCTGACTTCAGTTTGGAAAAGACTCATTTTAGGTTTAGATATCACCAAACCATTTTGGATAACTATTTTCTTAAAAATGTCTAAATGTTTGATATGTATTTCAAGAGTTTTTGAATATACCAGAATATCATCAATATAGACTATAATAAAATCCAAATAAGGATTAAAAATATCATTCATAATCTTTTGAAATTCAGATGGGGCATTTTTCAGTCCAAATGGCATAACATTCCATTCGTATTGCCCAAAGGGGACATTAAAAGCAGTTTTATACGAATGCTCTTTAAAGACTTGAATTTTCCAGTATCCTGACTTTAAATCAAATTTTGAAAATATATTAGCGTCCTATAATCTAGATAAAAGATCCCTTTTATTTGGAATAGGATACCTAATCCATTTTAAAAACTTGTTTAACGGTTTATAATTTATAACTAACCTGGGGACACCGCGTTCTTTCTCTGCTGCATTATTAACATAAAAAGCAGTGCAGGACCAAGGTGATTTAGAAGGTTTTATCAAACCTTTCTGTAAAAGATTATCAATCTCCTTTTTGCAGAATTCAACCAGTTCGGAATTCATTTGGCAAGGGCGAGATTTCGTAGGAATATTTTCCTCAGAGAAATCATCTTCATATGGAAGAGTAACGATGTGCTTTTTTCGATTCCAGAAAGCACTAGGGTGATCAGCACAGACATCAATGGCCATCTGTTCAGAGATTAATTTAATCTTCTCCTGTACTTTAGTAGTTTTCAAAGTATCAAAAATATTCATACTAAAGATTTCAAGCTGTAAATAATTAATATGCTTTTGCTTCATTTCAATCAAAGCATTAATATCACGAGAAACAGGTTCAGTGATAAAAGTATAACTAATATCACGATCTTTATAAGTGGCTGAAAATCCTTTAGCATTTATATTAGTAAAAGGATAAATAGCATTTATAAAAGGAGTTCCTAATATGATAGGAGGATATAACTGATTTTTTACCAAGAAAAAGAAGTGAGGAATACAAACTTTATTTTGGCAAATACGAGTGTTAGATAATTTATACTTTATATCTAAAGCATGTCCAGATGCAGATTTAACCATATGAGTAGTTTT
>NW_006239064.1:1395377-1437701 GCF_000226075.1 Solanum tuberosum
GCAACTCACATCAGCGCCACTATCAATCATAGCAATGTTAGTTATAGAAAAAGTATTATCAATTAATATAGTACATTTAACATACCATTTATGGGCTGTAACAACTTGCATCATTCCTAAAAACATATTTTGTTTAGGATCAGTTGTTTTAGCCAAAACATCAATTTCTTCATTGCTATCAGCTTTGTTTTTTCCCTTGCTATTAGCAGACTCTATTTGCGTAAGACGGTGATCACAAATAATATGATTTTGTTTAAGAAATTTTAATTTCTTCTTTTCAAAATGCTCGATTTCTCCCTTTAAATCATCAAAAGAGGAATCACGAATAACAGTAGTTTGTTTAGATGAAAGTCTATTATGGACTTCAGACAGCGAATAAGGAGCAGAATAAACGAAGTCATCTTTACCCTTTTTATCATCAGAATTACTATGCGAGGTAGCGCCTGAGCTAGTTTTACTAGCTGCTAATTGAATGATCCGTTCAGCTTTAAGCTTTTCTAGCTTACAATTTGGAGCTATATGTCCAAACTTTCCACATTTGTAGCATTTGATCTTATCAAGATCTCTTTTTGACCTATTTTTTGTAAATCCACGGGACTTACGAGAAGATCTTCTTTCTTCTCTTTCTTCTCTAGATCTTCTTCTGGATCCTTCTCTTCTTCGATGAGATCTATGGTGTTCTGACTTAGAAGTCTCGTGTTTGGTACCTTTAGAAGTATCTGGTAAACCAAACTGTGTACAAAAATCTCCTAGTTGAGATCTTTCTCTCAGCTTATCTATCTTAAGCTGTCTAGAGAGTTTTAACTCATTGCATAAATTTATGCCTTCTTGAGTACAAGCTCCAATAAGCTTTCCGTAAGTATAATTTTTATAGGGAATAATTCCTTGAGGATCTCTTAGGGTCTTCTTTACTCTTTCTGCAAATAAATGAGGCAAGCCATCTATGAATTTGGCTTTCCAAAATTCTAATCCATTTTCGGGAAGTTCCATTACCCGACTTAAATAAGTATCTTTATACCATCTGAATTCGCCCAAATGTCTACATCTTAGACCATTAAGAAGAGATCTGACAGTTTCATACTGGTTGGTAAATCTACCACTAAAATGCTCTAGGATGGTAAGAACCAAGGTATAAACAGCATCTTCTCTGTTTGTGGCTAAGGCAAATCCTAGGTTATCAACTCCGCCACCAATAGCTCTGGCATTAATAACAATACCTTTAGCTTCTAGGGTCATATAGTTGTCCCACCAGCCTCTTAATTGACCAGTAAATCCAGCAATAATCATTTTGCAAATAGTTCTATCAGTGTTATTAACACTCTTGCAAATAGTGGCGTACATAAGCATTCTATGGACCAAGATTGTTAACTGCCTATCTGTTAACCCATCTAGGTTCCATTCATAAATCTCATTTCCACTGTATGAAGTGTTAGTTTGATTCCAATCTCTTTCCTCTATAAGGACATCCTGAGGGGTAGGTCTATGATAGTAGTAGGTTTGCATGCTAGGTTCTTTAGCATAACTACTATTCCTTTTGGGATACCCGCGAAGCTTATTAACTTCCATCTCCACTTGTTTCTTAAAATCGAAAGTGGTTTCCATTTCGTCTGCAAAATCTTCTGCAATACTGATAGGTTTTGCACTGAACTCTGAAAACTTCTTATCAAGAAGACTTTCTAAATCGTGAAGTGGTCTCAGAATGAAATCATGTATTTCGGGAGGTCTTTGAATGGGTACGTCAAGCTGTTTTGACGTAGATTCCTTTTCAGGAGAAGACTCCTTAGTCTTTAGACTACTATCGATCTGAGTAATTAAAGAAATGAGCTTATCTAACTTATTATCAAGAGAACAGATATGCTCACCAATAACTTTAACATAAAGACCCAAATAATTATTTTGAGAAATAATTTGATTAATCTCATTGATACTCACTGCAGCAACTTCATTTTCAATAAAGTTTTGAAAAGCAGTAAAAGTAATACCAGTATTATTTGGTAAAATAAAAGGGGCTTGAGGAGGATAAATAGATTTAATAATGTTACTTGTCTCATCTTTATAAGATCGTTCAAGAACATTAATGAAAAGTGGTAAGTACGTAGTTATAAACTTGCAGTACAAAACACAAGAAAGTTTACAAGAGAGAGAGTAGAGAGAAGTTGGTTCTAAATGCTCTAGGATGGTAAGAACCAAGGTATAAACAGCATCTTCTCTGTTTGTGGCTAAGGCAAATCCTAGGTTATCAACTCCGCCACCAATAGCTCTGGCATTTATAACAATACCTTTAGCTTCTAGGGTCATATGCCGAAATACTTCACTTTAATATTTACCATGAAAGTTCCTAGGCTCTGATACCAACATTCAAACACGAGACTTCTAAGTCAGCAGTGGTTTCCATTTCGTCTGCAAAATCTTCTGCAATACTGATAGGTTTTGCACTGAACTCTGAAAAGATCTTTCATGGTAGATATATAGAAGCTAGTTATCCGGCATAGATATAAGACTTTAGCCGATCATCGGCTTATCAGGAGTAAAAGTAATATTGCAAAAGTATTATCTTATTCCTGATAACCTAGGCTCTGAATGCATGGTTTAATTAACACGATGAGATCTTGATTTTCGACAGACCCTTTGCTTGGGTAAAAGATTTATTTCTTCCATATAGTCATTAAAATATATGAATTTATATATATTTCTTTTCGAATTATTTTCGGATGTTGACAAGCTAGATCAAAGATAACCGCGCGGATTACCGCCCGTTAACAGAGATCCTGAATGTTAACGTCTTTGTCAAACATATACTTGACTGACTGGGCATCGGTTTTTATTAAAAACTTTTAATAATAATAATAATAATAATAATAATAATAATAATAATAATAATAATAATAATAATAATAATAATAATAATAATAATAATAATAATAATAATAATAATAAAAAATAATCTAATCCTAGTCGTAATATAATCCTAATCACAATATAATTCTAGTCATAATATAATCCTAATTAATATAAGTAGTCTAATCCTAGTGTGACTCTAATTCTACAACAGTGTTGTAAACTCATCAGTCAGCTTCATTGGACCTGTTCCAATCTTCAACTTCCTTCTTCATCAACACTTGCTGCAGACACATTAGTTAGCTTCGTTGGACCTGTTCCTTTGACATGTTCCAATCGTCAACTTCCTTCTTCATCAATACTTGTTGTAGACACGTCAGTCAGCTGTGTTGGAGCTATTCCTTTGACATGTTCCAATCGTCAGCTTCTTCTTCTTCAACACTTGGTTTTCTCTGTTAAGTATTGTACTTCCAGATTTTGATGGTTTTATTATTGTGCAAGAGTAGATGATTACTAGCCTTTAAAGTTATCCAACTTCAATTCTGTAGCATTGATCATGTTTAGTGAGTGCCCCAAATTTGTTGGTTTGTTTATTAACTTCAATGTAGTCTTGATATGTTGCTAATAATCAATAAATAAATAGGCTCTCAAGTTTAAATTAGATTACTCATTATTGCTTCCCTTAACGTGTTCTATATCCTTTCATGTGTCCTTTAAGTTAGTTGTCATATACTTTCGTTCACTGTTTTGGAATGCTACCTGATGCCATGAGCTTTTAAAATGTGTAGTTGGTTTAGTTTTGCAGTGAGTTGGATTATTTTATTTAATTATTTTGCGCATTAACTTAGAAATGTTCCTTATAGTTGTGAAGTTCTTAAAGTTTAATAGTAAGAGTTATAACTAGATGTGTTTAAAATGATAATTTTCCTCCGTGGCCTTCTTGCCTTATGCAGTTGTGCATAATAATCAATTTGTTTAATTCATTTGATCTCGTTTTATCTCTTTAGTTGATATTATGTATTTTTGTTTAGTTAGGAAGTTTTCTCTAATGGCTTGTCCCATTCTTAATTAGTTTCCACAATTATCTCTCATTTTGAATACAATATCACCACCCGTAGTGTTCTCATCTGTTAAAATAATTTATGTGTTTATCTTCATTGTGAGTTAATTATTTGATCATATATTTATTGGAAGTTTTACCTTTTTTTTTCTTTCTAATTCTTTTCCCTCTCTTTGTGTGCATGTAAGTAAACCCCTTCCGAGTCCATGGTGGACTTCTCCTCCTAGCACTCTCGAGTCGAGCCATAAAGGCTCAATTTATTCTTTTTTCTTCATTGTTCGAGTCAGCCGGGCAAATAAAACCGAAGCACAGTGCTGGAAATTAGTTCATAAATGTTCAAAAAGCTCAAAAAAGGAGTTGTATACATGTTGTATACGGCAGTATACGCTGATATACCAGTTCGATGCAGCAAACACAGGCCAAAAATGCGAAAATACAGAGATGAGGTAAAATACAGGTGGTCGGAAGCAGGAGATACATGGAAATATACATGCCGATATACACTGATATACAACCGATGTATACAAAAATGGGAATTTGGTTAAAACTAAAATTGCAGCGAAATTGGCCCAAGAAGGAGCCCAATTTCATCATCTCTTTTACTTCTTTAATTGCTTTGATTATGCTTTGACTTATTTCATTTAACTCTAACCATAATTTATTTTATTTAACTTAATTAGATTCCCCAAAAGATGAGTTATTTTCTCAGTGTTGGTTTGCTTTAAATATTCTTTTTGTGTTGTGGTAATTTATTTTATTAATCAAATACTGATAAAATTTTATATCTTTAATTAAGTTAAATCGTTGTTCTTAAAGAGATTTGTTATTTAACGCTTTTCACTCAAATCACGTTTTTACTCATTTTAAAATGTTTTATGTTTAAGTATTTTTCTCAAATAAACTTGGAAAATGTTAGTCAACTTTTTCAATCAATTTAAAATATACTTACTTAGTCATATTCTCAAAAAAGTTAGTCAATTAATTTAAAATGATTTTTATGCTTTAATTTATTAAATTGGTTTAAATTATTATTTCAAAATGAATTAAATAAATTCTAATTAATCTAGTTTTATTAATATTCTAATCGCTTGTATTTCGAGTCAAATGTTCCATTTTGGATCCCTTTCTCTAAAAAATAAAATAATAAAAAATATGTCATTTATTTAATTATTTTCTCAAAGCTAATCAAATATTATAAATTATCATTTTTTATGTTAAATCATTTTCCCAAAGAATTAGTCAAAAATTATTTTAGTCAAGTGGTAGGATAACCGCATGTTAGCGGCTACTTTAAGTGTTAATACCTTTTAGAGTAGAAATAAGAACTTCTTACCCATTTTCTCTAAATTTCTAAAGGTTTATCTGTTAAACCCTTTTTAAATTAAGTTTTCTTAATTTCTTTAAAAAATTAAGTGACGACTCTTTTCTAAGTATTTTTCTCAAATTATTTTATACTTAGATCATTTCAAAAAGTGATTTTTTAAAAGATAGAAAAATTACGGCATAACATATGTATCAAGTACATTTATATTGAACATGATAAACACTAATCGAAGATTCAATAATATATTAGAGTTATGTATCAATACCTTAAATATGAACATTATACATTACATAAAACAAAGGTTATTGTAGCAGTGATGTATCATATCAATGATAACACCAACAAAGACTAATGCTAAATGCTATGATCCTTTTATTAATGCACAAAATGCTAAACAAGTGTATTACGTTCCATATCCATTGCGTAGAGACAAAGCTGATTGGTGGGTTGTTATAAAAAGTAAGCCTGTGGGAAGAATTGAAATTGACAATGTCTTAGATGTGGCGTATCAAAATGATGTTGCAATTGTTCAACAACTAGTTGATGTTGAATTGGAAACCACGCTACAACATCCTCAACACATATTAGAAGAAGTATTTGATGATGAGATAATGAATGTTGAGGAAGAAATATCCGAGAATGAGGAAAATGAATCATTTGATGACGAAGAATGGGACGATAATGAAAATGAAACAACTAAGGAGGTAGAATGGGAGAATGATGGAATTGAAACAAGCGAGGAGGAATAATGTAGAATGTATATATAATATATGTAAGTTGGTGTATTTTGCTAATTTTATTTAATTTATGTAAGTTATTATACATGTAAATTTGCATATAGATGTCATCAGGCGGTGACAGTGATATACATTGCGAGGATCTTGGAGTTAGCCAGACTAATAAGGCTAAAAAGAAGAAGTTAACTAGGAGACCCATAGATCCTAAGGATATTCCAGGATCTATTTCTTCTGCGCTAGAGCGCATCAGTCATGATACTCATTTATTTGCTATTCCGTTTGGTACGGCAGATCCTCGACAATATTATCCTAATTACCGTCGACCAGTCGGTGCTTTCTCTACTTCACAGGTATTGACTCCACTGCGCTACGAGACCTACCTTTACAGGCTATTCATCGACCACGTCCCTTATCGGCAGGTAGGATATCGGATGGTACTCCATTTACCACAGGTACATCTCCTCAGTTATCTGCCATGAGGATTGGAGACTCTAGTAGCGAGCAGTCGAATGCTATGGTGGTACGCCTTCATTGACTCAACGTTTTGTGCATCCTAGTGTATCACCCTCATCTATAGCTGCACCTAGTGCCACACCAGATGCTGCGATTCCTGCTCTAGCTCCTGGCCAGAAGGACAGACTTGGTAGAGTCATGATTGAGCCGGATGGATCATCGTAAGTTTGTTTTGTTATCTATTTTTCAGTTTATTTTATTTATTTCTTATACTTTAATATATTCATGAACTAAAATATTTGTTATGTGTTTTGCAGGTGGCATCCTGTAAAGGATGCTGCACGGGCATTAAAAGATGGAGCAACTTTCACATATAGCAAACACAAAATTCATATTTGTATGCTATAGCAAAGTTTGCATAATGCGCTCCATAACAAACATAAATATGTATATTTCGCTATACATATACAAAAGAAAGCAGTTGTATAATCTGCTTTGGTATACATATACAAAAAGATCAATTGTATAAATTAGAGAGGCGAGTGAGCGAGCGAGATCTGGGAGAGTGGCGAGCGAGATCAGGGAGAGAGGAGAGAGGGAAACGAAATTATATATACAATTTTCACGCATTTTATACATTTGTGTTTTTGTATAAAGTGAGAGAGGCGAGTGCGAGAACGAGATCTGGAAGAGTGGCGAGCAAGATCTGGGAGAGGGGAGAGAGGGGAACGAAAATATATGTATATATACAATTTTTTCACGTTTTATACAAACACAAACGCGTTTTATACAATTTGCTTTTTTTGTATAAAGTGAGAGAGGCGAGTGAGAGAGCGAGATCTGGGAGAGGGGAACGAAAATATATGTATATATACAATTTTTTCACGTTTTATACAAACACAAACGCATTTTATACAATTTGCTTTTTTTGTATAAAGTGAGAGAGGCGAGTGAGAGAGCGAGATCTGGGAGAGGGGAACGAAAATATATGTATATATACAATTTTCTCTCGCTTTATACAAACACAAACACACTTTATACACTTGCGTTTGTATAAAAAACGAGAGAGGCGAGGGAGAGAACGAGAGTGGCGAGCGAGATTCACCAGGAGAGAGGTGAAATAGCAACAGTTTGCGTACAATTAAATCAAACTATATTTATAGCATTTAATTTGAATTAATAGTTTGCTATTATATACAATTTTCCCTTAAAAGATTGTGATAGAAGACTTTACACACATGCTTAGCACTCCTGGAGCGAGATTCCATACAATATACGCTAGACGATGTTTAATGAATTTAAAGTATATATTTTTTAGTTAAGTTTAATAATTTTAGTATACTTTACTTATGTTTTACTATCGATCTAATTAACGATATTCAATTTTTTTTTCCAGACTATGTGTACTTGGAAGGCGAGGTACAATTTGGTCATTGCGATCACATTTGAGAGGAGGGCATCCACGAGACTGTTTAACTGGCTAAAGAAAGTTTGGGACTCTGATCAACGTTCGGGTTAGATGTTGCCTCATGTTTTTGATGATTTGCGTGCATATTGGAACACATAAAAGTTTAAGGCAATTTCCGAACAAGCCAAAAAGGCTAGAGGCAATCTTAAGGGTGGATCGTTGCACACCGGAGGTGCAAAGACAGTTGGAACAATTACAAGAGAGATGGTAAGTTCTAATTCAAACTTTTAAATAAATAATTATTTATAAATAATTATATATATATATATATATATATATTTATAAACTCAGTTTTTATTTATAGGAAAAAGAATTGGGGCGCACTCCCATTGAACTGGAGGTTTTCAAGAAAACTCATGTGAAGAAGAAAGAAAATGAGTCGGACCCAGATGTGTGGGTCGAGGAAAGGGCCGAACGAGCTTTTGTAAGTTATTTAATATGAATAATATATATTAATAGTGAATATATTTATGATATGTATATATATCGATGTCAATTTTTATATTTAATATGCAGAATGAGTTTCATTAGTACATTGCTGAGAATCTGGATAGTTCGGTCGAAATGACACCTGAATTGTCCACCCAAATTTGGACAGAGAAAGTGGTAGAGGGGACACACAAGGGTAGAGTCTATGGTCGAGGCTCTCAAAACGATGTAAGAAGACTCCAATCGGGCTCAGAAGGCATTGGATCGTCACGTCAAGCCGAGGCACTTGATGGTGTTTAGTAGAGTCGGAGCAGGAAGAGTAGCTGAACAACAAAGCATGAGTGAGACCGTTTAGCAAATCAAAGAACAAGTGATGAACCTCACTCGTCGACCTACTACTTTGGCTCTCGAGGACACCGACGACGACATTGAGGAGGAGGAGGACGATTTTGTAGATGCCACTCCCTAGTTTAGGTCTTTTTTTAAACACATTTTGAAACACTTTATAAATTTTTGTATTGTGATTTCTTTAGTTTTGAAGATTGATTTAAGTTTGATGTTGTATATGTTGTGTGTTTACATTATATTGTTTGTTGGGCTTCTTGTATATGAATTGAATTGAATTGATTGGTTTATATTTGCAGGTGGGCGGCAGTTTCTGCTGTAAAAAAATTGTAGAAAAAAGCGGCAGACAGGGTGGTTTTGTCCGTCGTTTTTTTGCATTATTTTTTTCCAAATAAACCCAGAAAAGCGACAGACAGTATCCTTTAGTCCGATGCTTTTCTGGGTATTTTAAAAAATTAAATTTCAGAAAAACGACGGACAGTGTCCTTTTGGCCGTCGTTTTTGATCTTTTTTTAGTAGTGTTAAAATTAAATAGAAATAGAGAGGAGTGTGATCCATGTGTTATAATTAGACAATACCTCCAATTTTCCAATGGTTGTTGGCCTATTTCACCATTCCTTTCTTATCTTAAGTTTTAAATCACGTGTTGCAAATATTTGTATTGTAAATCAACCTACCCGATCACTCATGTATCACAAATTTCATTAGGTGAAGATAGATATTAATAAAATCTTTTTGGAGTTATGCACATCATATTTCCATACATATGTTTATAGATATAGGCCATATTATTTTTCTCAGACTCATTCCAAGTTTAAGATCTCCAATTATATTTCATTATACAAAAAATATTGCTCATATTATTGTACCATGAGTACTATGAAAATCAACCCAGAACATGAATTTGATGGTCAATTCTCCATCAACACAAGTAGTAGTAGACTTATAGACCCTGAGGAGTTTAGAAGGCAAGGCCATATGATGGTTGATTTCCTAGCTGATTACTTCCAAAATATCGAAAAATATCCTGTTCGTAGTCAAGTTGAACCAGGTTATCTTAAAAAAATATTACCAGACTCTGCGCCATATAAACCTGAACCAATAGAAAAGATACTGGAAGATGTGGAAAGGGATATTTTTCCTGGGTTGACACATTGGCAAAGTCCAAATTTCTTTGCTTATTTCCCTTGTACTTCAAGCACTGCTGGGATTCTAGGTGAAATGTTAAGTGCTGGTCTTAATGTAGTTGGCTTTAGTTGGATAGCATCACCAGCTGCTACTGAACTAGAAAGTATTGTCATGGATTGGCTTGGGAAAATGATAAATCTTCCCAAGACATACCTTTTCTCTGGTGGGCATGGTGGTGGAGGTGTTATACAAGGTACGTACATACATACATGCGTATAGTATTGTTTAACGATAAATATATATATTTAATTTTAATTATTACTACCGGCCAGGTACAACTTGTGAAGCTATGTTGTGCACTATTGTTGCTGCAAGAGAGCAAATGTTAGAAAAAGTTGGAAGAGAGAACATTGACAAGCTAGTAGTTTATGCATCTGATCAAACTCATTCTTCTTTCGAAAAGGCTGTTAAGATTTCTGGGATTAAACTTGAAAATTTTCGAATAATTCCAACAACAAAGGATACTGAATTTGCTCTTGACCCAAAATCACTAAGTAGAACAATTGAACAAGATATAAAATCTGGATTTATACCCTTATTCATGTGTGCAACTATTGGAACTACTTCAACAACTGTCGTTGATCCATTGAAGCTACTTTGTGAAATTACAAAAGACTATGGAATTTGGGTACATGTCGATGCAGCCTATGCAGGAGGTGCATGCATTTGCCCGGAATTTCAACATTTTCTTGACGGTATTGAAAATGCAAACTCTTTCAGGTACGTACGTAATGCTGCTATCATTATGTATGTATGTATTCAAAAAGTTTAAAAATCTGGTTACATATATGTTTTATAATTTTCAGCTTTAATGCGCACAAATGGTTATTCTCCAATTTGGATTGTTGTTGCCTTTGGGTGAAAGATCCAAGTGCTCTTACAAATGCCTTGTCAACAAGACCTGAATTCTTAAGAAACAAAGCCACTGATACTGAACAAGTGGTTGATTACAAAGACTGGCAACTTTCTTTAAGTCGTAGATTCAGAGCGTTAAAGTTATGGCTTGTGTTACGAAGCTATGGGATTGACAATCTCAGAAATTTCATAAGAAGTCATGTCAAAATGGCTAAGCATTTTGAACAACTTGTATCCATTGATGAAAGATTTGAAATTGTGGCTCCTAGAAATTTCTCTATGGTGTGTTTTAGGGTTTCACCATTAGCATTGGGAAACAAACAAGTGAACAAGTTCAACATGGAGCTTTTAGAGTCAATTAATTCATGTGGTAATATACACATGACTCATGCTTTGGTTGGAGGTGTTTATATGATCCGTTTCGCCATTGCTGCACCTCTCACTGAGTATAAACATATTGACATGGCGTGGCAAGTCATTTGTAACCATGCAAATGCAATGTTAGACGTCAATTAATCGACAAAGATAGCTCAACCATAACCTTAATTATCTTTACAGTGTATGTGTGTGGTCCATCTTTTTCAGTTGTCATCAAGTGCATTATTGTTTCTACCGTTCTCTACTTATGTCAGAATTGTAATGTATGAATGAATAATAAATGTGGTGAATAATATTCGAAGGAGTTATATATCTATACTTCACTTTCTTCTAGAGCCATCAACTTTCTAACTTGAATGTTAAATTATTATAATAGCCCCAACTAAAAGTATACGATGGCCAATTTAGTATATTCTCTATATTTATTTATATTATATATTATATTAAAAACACCCATCTTTTCACATTGAAGAGTTGTTATTTTTGAAGACTAAAAAATATATTTTTATTTGGGCTAAAAATGTATTCAATAATTTTTTAACTTTAAAGTATGTATACTATTTATTTAACATGGTACACATGTACAACACACGTACGCGTTCGAGGATTAGTATTACTAAAAGCGAAAAAATTTTAAATGCAAAATTGGATTATCGTTTTTAACCTACACTGAATCAAAATATTTTAAAAATAACTAATTAATTTACAATATTTAGTAGTAAATAATACAATTTCAATAATCATCATAAAAATAAAACAATAATCTGTTAAATGGTAGTTTAAGTTGTGCATTCAATTAGATAAGAGGAGGATTGTTTTATTTTTTCCTATTTATGGTAAGCAACTGTAACTGTGCAAAATTGTAGTCTTTTCACATTTTAATTCAACTTGTTTTGCCGTAAATATGTTAATTATTATATAATTTAACATAAGCCTCACCTCCTCAGTCCTCACTTTAAATTATAGCCTGTTTGATATTGCTGTTGGGAGGATAAAAACACTTATTTTGTTGAAAAATTAAGTGTTTGATAAATAAGTAAAAATGTTTTTAAATGGAAGGAGAAGCAATTTTTCTGTTGTTGTGAAAAAGCTAAAAATTTCTATTTTTTAAAAAAAAAGCAGAAGGAGAAACAAAAAATTATTTTTCTCAAGTCTAAAATATCATTTTCGTATATACATATTTACCAATATATTTCTTATTAATTAATTAGTATATTTCATAAGTTTGGTTAAATTTTTTTAAAAGAAGGTTATTGGGTATTGGTTAATTTTTTTTTCTTTTTAAGGTATAGAATTTGGTCCAATATAGAACTGTTTCCATAAATAAAATTAATTTTAAATTCTAAAATCTGAATACATATTATTTTATAAAAATATTGTCATTCTGACATTTTAAATAAATATTTTAAAGTGTTGTTATTTTGATTAATTATGTTAAGTATTATGACTTAATTGCTAATTTTTCCATATAGAAAAGCCATCACATGGACGACCACCGCAGTAAAAATTGTACAACAAGCTATTTTGGTTGAACTTTAAAGTGTTGTACACGTGTCAATTGGAATCTGATTGCTAACTCCAAGTGGGTACCACACACCAGCTTAGGTAATTCTGTAAGTATCTTCCCACTATCTTTATTCTAGAAATTGCCCAGATTTTTTTTTTTTTTTATGAGAAGGGAAATCGCAGCTGCTATCCTTTAGGTGCACATGGTAAAATCTCCACTCTTATGCAATAGCTCACAAACCACATAGGAGAGATAATTCGCACTAGGCAAGCCCGGTGCGACGAGCTCGACCTAGAATTATTGCAAACTAAGAAGGATGTAATAGTTGCATTGAGAAGCTTTATATCAATGGTTTGTAATCAGTTTGATTGTGCAATAAAGGTGTTGAGATCTGACAATGGTACTGAGTTCTTTAACAGTCAAGTAAATGAATTGTTATCCTCTTTAGGCATCATACATCAAAGTAGCTGTCCATACACTCCACAACAAAATGGTATTGTTGAAAGGAAACATACGCATATACTGGACACAAGTAGAGCTTTAAAAATGCAATCTCATATTCCTAGTAGATTTTGGGGTGAATGTGTACAAACTGCAGTTTACTTAATTAACAGGCTTCCTACAGCTGTGTTAAATGGACAGTCTCCTTATGAAAGGCTATTTGGAAAGGCACCTAGACTAGAACATATAAGAGTATTTGGATGTTTATGTTTTGCTGCTGTTTTGCCAAGAGGTGGAAAGTTTGAACCCAGAGCCAAGAAATCTGTTTTGTTGGGGTTCTCTTCCACACAAAAAGGATATAAGCTATATGATCTTGAGGCAAAAGTTGTGTTCATTAGCAGGGATGTTCTGTTCAGAGAGGCAGTGTTTCCTTTTAAAGTTATGCAATCTAATGATACAGGTCCTTGCCCCTTGCTTTCACCTTTCCTAGATACTGTGGATGATGCCAACAATGATGTGAACATAGATCAAGTTCTCCCAACATGTTCATCTCCTGCAGAACCATGCCATACACATATTGAAGAGCTTCCTAATACCAATAATGATCAGGAAGGTTCTCCTGATGAACCTCCCGAGGTTGGTCCAGTAGAGCCACTTCCCACAGAACATGTGCATACAGACACTCCTCCACCTCCTGTTGTTGAACCACCAATTAATGTTAGTTCAAGGAGGACTACCAGACAGTGCAAGCCTCCTGTGTGGATCAAAGATTATGTTGTGCCTCAAAAATCAAGTCCTCACTCAATCACTAACCATGTCTGTTATGATAATGTATCCTCAGGTTATCAGTCCTATTTGCAGGCCTTTTCAGCAGCTGTGGAACCTCAATCTTTTCATGAAGCATCACAAGATAAGATGTGGATTGATGCTATGCAACAAGAGATTAAGGCTTTAGAAGATAACAACACTTGGACAATTGTTGACTTACCTCCAGGTGAGAAAATAATTGGATCAAAGTGGGTGTACAAGATCAAATACCAGTCAAATGGTGTTGTGGATAGATACAAAGCTCGATTAGTTGCCAAAGGTTATACTCAAAGAGAAGGACTTGACTATCATGATACTTTTTCTCCAGTTGCAAAGATGGTTACCATTAGAACTGTGCTTAGCCTGGCAGCTTCCTATGGTTGGGACTTATCTCAAATGGATGTTAACAATGCCTTCTTGCAAGGTGATTTAGTTGAAGACATTTATATGGCACTTCCTCTGGGCTTCCAGGGGCAGGGGGAATCTAAAGTGTGCAAGCTGAGGAAGTCACTCTATGGTCTCAAGCAAGCATCTAGACGATGGAACATTAAGTTCACTGAGGCACTGTTGGCAGCAGGTTACTCTCAAAGTGTTCATGATCACTCTCTTTTCATTAGAAGAGAAGGAACTGAAATGGCTATGGTTTTAGTATATGTTGATGATCTTTTAATAACTGGGAATAGCTCCAGAATGGTTTAAGAAGCCAAAGACACACTGCACAAAAATTTTAAAATGAAAGACTTGGGAAGTCTTAGATATTTTTTGGGGATTGAAATCTTGAAGTCTAAAGAGGGGTTATTACTGAATCAGAGGAAGTATGCTTTACAACTTATTTCAGAGACTGGACTGAGTGGAGCAAAGACTGTAAGCACTCCTTTAGAGTTCAACCACAAATTGACCAGCATAGAGTTTGATCAATACATTGGTGGATCTGATGATGCAGAGTTAGAAGATATTACAGCATACCAAAGACTGATTGGTAAATTGTTGTATTTGACAATTACCAGACCTGACATTTGCTTCAGTGTCCAGGTTCTGAGTCAATTCATGCAACACCCTAAGGTTTCACACTGGGAGGCAGCACTAAGAGTTGTAAGATATATTAAAAAATCTCCAGGACTTGGAGTAATGCTTAGAAGAGGGACTGGTGTTACAAAACTCACAGGATACTGTGACTCAGATTGGGCTTCATGCCCAAACACACGAAGATCAGTAACTGGATACATGGTAAAACTTGGAGATTCTCTTATTTCTTGGAAATCAAAGAAGCAGCCGACAGTAAGTAGGAGTTCAGCTGAGGCAGAGTATAGAAGTTTGGCAGCCCTTGTTGCTGAACTAATCTGGTTAGCATGATTACTAGATGAATTACACTTTCCAGGTACCACTCCAATCTCAATGTTCACAGACAGCAAATCAGCCATCCAAATAGCTGAAAATCCAGTATTTCATGAGCGTACGAAGCACATAGATATTGATTGTCATTTTATTCGAGAAAAGGTGAAGTCAGGGTTCATTGAACTTAAGCACTTGTCCACTACCATGCAACCTGCTGATATACTCACAAAAGGACTAGGTGCTAGTCAACATCATCTCCTCATGACCAAACTTGGTGTGTTAGATGTCTTCCACCCTTCAGTTTGAGGGGGTGTATTGAAATATAGATAAGTTGAGCTGCTGCATTGTGATTGGTCAGTTCAACAAGTTAGTTAGCAAGTTAGTTAGAGTCACGTGCTTTACATTCTGTTATGCAGTTAGTTAAGTTGTTAACACTGTTAGTTGTGAGGTTAATTAGTAACAACAAATATAATCCTCTATATATAGAGGCTGAAATGTAAAAGGGCATACACAATGAATTGATGATACACATTGAAATGTAGCTTTCTTCTAGATTCTTCCAAGAGATCTCTGTTTCTGCATTCTCTGTTCTTCTTCGTAAGAATTCACAAATTCAATACTTATGCAATAGCTCACAAACCACATAGGAGAGATAATTCGCACTAGGCAAGCCCGGTGCGACGAGCTCGACCTAGAATTATCTACTTCAATTAATTGCACAAAATTACTCTCTCACTTATCTTCGTCTCTTCAGGTATGCTCCTTCTATTTATTGCCCAGATTTTTTTGTTTCTTATTTTCTTTGTCTTTCTCTACAATTCTTGAAATGAGAAATTTTAAGTGAATTATTACAAATTTTAAAAAGAGAACTCGAGAATGAAAATCAAAGAGAGAAAAGAAAATTCTTACAAGTTTTTGCTTAGTCAACTATACAAATCGAGAGAATTCGTGACCACATGTCTACATTCGCCAAAGCTTTGCAGGATTCACATTACACCGACTTTGAGAAATCTCAATCTCACTTCACAAACTCCGTGGAGAAAACCTTGAATGGCCATGATGTTGCATTGAGTAAGAGTCATCTCATGATGTTCTGATTCTTGATATCAATATATCATGCACGCTATTCCTATTCAAGAAAAGTATACATATCGGGTGTGAAATGTTTTTTCAATTTTCTCATGTTTGGTTGAGTTAAATGTTTTGGAATTGTTTTTCCAAATCAACTCATTTTTCTCAAATTTAAGGAAAATGACTTTCCTTTCAAACTTAAGAAAAATATTTTCTTAAACTCTCTTCCAACTTCAAATTACAATTTTTTTTGAAAACATCAATTTATTTTGTCTCTATCCTCAAACCAACCCCCCTACCACCCTCCCAAAAATAATAATTTAAAGCTTGTTTCTAAAAAATGTTGTTAACTACAATTTTTTTACCCCACCCTCACCCCTATCACCCCCAAAAAAATATTAAAAGTTGTTTTTAAAAGATATTTTTAATATCATTTTTTTATTTTTTTACCCCACCCCCTACCCTCGCCCCTATCAGCCCCCCACCACATGCAAAAATAATAATTTAAATTTATTTTTAAAAAATATTTTCAACTTTAAAATTTTATTTTTTCACCCCGATCCTCAATCCCCCCACCCCCCTCCCAAAAAATATTTTGAGTTTGTTTTTAAAAATTATTTTCAACTTCAAAATTTCATTTTTTTATTCCTATCCTCGACCCCCCACCCACCCCAAAAAAAAAATTAAATTTGTTTTTAAAAAATATTTTCAACTTCAAAATTTTAATTAAGATACACCTCTAATAATATGAATATATCTATCTGACTTATCCTTAATAATCTCTTATTATGCTCCCATATCAGTAAGTACACAGATATGTAGCTACTTAAAGAAACCATATCATTAAGGAAAGGATAAAAGAAAGAAAATATTATAAAAGTACATTTAAAAACGAATATAAAAGTCATAAATTAGTAATTTCAGCACTAATAAAAATAGACTTATAACTCATAATTTAATAGAAGATTAAATTAAAGAAGTATAAATCGGTAAAGAATATAAAAAAATAAAATTGATAAGAACAAATACAACATTCATATCCTTCTTAAGACTTTAATTATAACAATACTGTCGCGCCCCGTTTTTCGCAAAACGGGTTTCGGTGCACGACCTAACAACTCCTTTGGGCTTTGGATTTGAAGAGTCGTCACCTAACGAATTAAGGCGCGTTAGGGCACCTATCTAACCTAAGCTAGTCTAACTAAGGTCAACGAACCAGAGATCATGGTAAGTGTTCAAGTTACCTCGAGGAGAATGTGTTAGACATCCCTCGAGGTCCACAAATGTGGGTACCGACCGTGTCTCATGCAATTTATGTGAGGGGTTACAAGTAGCAATTATGGTCACTTCATTTATTTTTTTTATTTCATTAGCATGATGACTAGGTGATAACTATGATTAAACAATTAGGATTAATTAAACTATCTACTTTATTAATTAAGCATGCAAGACTAGGTGATGTAATAAACGAATATATATATTAAACATGAAACAATTTATAGAAGATAAGCGAGAAGAAAGAAATTACACAATCAAATAGGATAATCAATTTTTATTTTTTATTAAACTACCCCAAATACATATAATTATTATAAACATATAAAAAGGGAGAAGGTAAAAGAGACTCTGAAGGACTTTAGGATCAACACTCGACTTTTCTTTATTTTCGATAGGCTTCCGTGTAGGGATAGACAAAACCAAGGTTTGTCGCTTTAAGCCTGAGTCGATGTCATCATATCCATAGGGTACCCCTACCCCGCCACCACATGTTTTTCGTCTCTAAAAGATGCCTAGCGTCCCCGCTTAATGTCCAAGAGGCATTAGACTACTATTAGGAAGGGTGTAGACTGAAATAAATTCTTAATAGGCCCACCTACACACCAAGTCAAACAATTTGAATAAGCATTTAGCACATAGGGTCTCAAATTGACCTCTAGATTTTATCAACATGCTTGCAAATACATAGGTGAAAAGGTCGCATGCTGAGTGTGAACATACAAGCATACATAAAATTAATTAATTTTAAAGGGGCAGAGAATTGTTGTAAGTGCAGCAGAGCTTATTAGATTGATATAAAGGTGGCAGAAAATCATTACAGAATGCAGATTTTTGTGTTCAACAGATTTTAAAGGGGGCAGAAATTAATGACCTAATAGATTTTTATTTATTTGGTTTTTAAAATAGTAGAAAAGATCACATGCAGAAATATTTGAAGAAAGAAACATTAGCAGATTAAATGGTTACTGCAGAAAATAATTAGTAGCCGATTTTAATCAGGACAAACACGTAGTAAGTGCAGAAAACAGTAGCAGATTTTAATGCAGAAATTACTTATTTTGATCAGAGAATATTCATAACAGATTTATTTAAAACATGTTGAAAAATTAATAGAAGCTTATAGACATACTATCTAAGTGATTAACGTGCTGGTTGGTTAATTACATGCGACAATAACCAAACAAGGCAGATTATAACATGCAGGCAATATTAAGTATTAATAGTGCAAAAAGAAGTCGTGTAAGTTATATTACTCATACTGGAAATAGTTCATATTTATTTTGATTGACAAAAAAATGTGCAGCAGATTTATTTCAGTTTTAACATGCTGAAAATTATTAGAATATAATTTTTAAGCAATTTTATTTAATCTCATGAACACTGATTTATTAGTCAGACCCTATAGACATGGTTTCTAAGTGTGAACATGCTGAAAATTAAAAGTCGCATTAACATATAGCAATTAGAACAGATCGGTATTTAAATGATTCAGATTTTACTCCTTTTAAATTCATTAACATGCTGAAACTAGTGTATTATTAACATCAACTACTTAATTAACATGCTGAAGTAATTCCTATGGGAATAATTCTAAGTATGGACGGGCTTAATTACATGCTCACATACGAGATTTGTTAAATTAGGTTAGACAATAGGATATAAACAACAATGAAATATTAACAAATTGATTCGAAGGTAAGTGATTTCAACAGAGTTAATGAATGAGATTAATTTTGCGATTCATTCATTTAATATTTTCTAGCGTGCTTGCATAATAGTCTAAGGCGTTAATAAGGCAAGTAGCATATTTATTCCATTAGTTATTTAGCATGTGATAAAGTATGTTTTAATCTAACATATTAAAACAGTTTTATGGGCCAGTTATTATCACGACACAAATAGACTCAACATAAGTAAAGCAATTAGCACATAAATCCCCCTCCCCCAATTAGGCGATCCCCCAAATATATTTCATATATATAGAGAGCTTTAGAGTTACACAACAAAATTATTACGGAACAATGAATACATAACTTAAACAATAAATAAACTTAAAACAGAATAGTTTTGCTCCGAAAATCTATCCCCCGGCGACTCTTCAATTAATTCAACGCTCTCAATGCCCTGCTAATTAAAAGAAGCGATATGCTACAAATAATACCAAACAATACATAATAACATCCATTTACACTTAGGCAGAATAAAACATACACATTATTTTTTGGGAGCAACAAATTACACAGATACAGTCACACATAGAATCACATATAGAAAAGGAGAAGAGCACTGACCCGGATGCTTCCTTTATTTATCAAATCCATTTTTTTTTGGATTTATGCATAGTGGTCAGTAAATAATGATGCAAGAAATTAAATACATATATGAAAGACACTAACCGGTTAAGCACTTAAAGAATAATCAGCAATGAAGACAAGTTGTTTCCACACTTATTCGACCCGAACACAGCAAAATACTTTAGAAGTTCACCGGAGATTCTTTTCAAGCAGAGAGTAATATAACTTTCTTAGTATTTTAGTATGTGAACAAATTCGGATGATGACCCTCAACAACGAAAGGGAGCCTAGTTTATATACCAAGTGAGAGGGGCATGGTTTAGAAGGAAAGAAAATATTTTAAGGAATTAATTAATATAACATTTTCCTTATTTCAAAGGAGAGTCAAATCAGATTTTAATTAAAATTACCAATTATAAGAGCAACTAAATAAGACAAGGAAATAATAAAAAGTTACAAATAATAAAGTAAGAACCGGCTAGCATGCATAAGGGAAGCAAAGTCTATTTGAATTCTAATTACGCCAAGGGAAACAATCATTATATTAATACACTCCAATCGGCAGAATAAACAACTAAGGAAAAGAAAAATCTTGGGGCCAATTAATGCACTATCAATTCCTTATCCGTAGGAAGTAAAATCAGTCCACAAGCGAAGGAAACAAATTAAAATCAATCACTTACCAAGGATATCACATGTAGGAAATCTGTTTGGGACAATAATTAATGGGGGAGGGATCAATTAAATATTTTCTTTATTTAAAGAACTAGATCAGTAATATTATATTTATCTCCATTCAAAAAATAAAACAAGTAAGGAACCGGATCCATTCAACTCAAATTAAGGCTATTACAATCAATTAAAAATTAATAATAAGCAAATTTACCTTACCAAGAGCCGCCAAATCTGTCCGGATTCATTTAGCATCAAATAATCAAAATTATGCAAAATCAAGCAAGCAAATTACATGCTAGTCTTACATAATCAAATAAGCCAATAGTCACTTTGTTTTAGACACTAGTTATATTAATTAACGAGAAAATTCCATCATCAAATCCTAACAGATTAACTTAAGAACGACCAATCTTGAATACAAAAGCAATATTCCAGGATCATTGGGATTCTAATAGAGAATTTTAAAACAAGGCAAATTCACACTAAATTTATAATAACATGCGCGACTTAAACAACTCAAACCAAAAGGACTCGATTCATGCTTGAGATGACATTGCTTAAGCATTAATGATTCTCACATAAGATAAACATGTAATATAAAAATTAGTTACAACTAAGAAATTTATTGATGGGAATTTAATCAAAAGAGGACGAACCTGGACGGATCTGTTAAGATCCGTCTTCGAACCCGAACTTCACCGGGGATAAGAAGTATGGAAATCGCCTAGTTGTTGGCTGTTCTTGTTACTGTTACTGTTACTGTCTGGAGCTGTTGTTGCAGACTGCTGCTGCTGTTCATGGCCGGAGACCGCCGCTGCTGGTTGCTCGGAGCTCGCTGGTTCTCGCGGCTGCTGCTGTTGTTGCCGGCTGGAGCTGCTGCCAGCGATGGAGGCTTGCTGGTGGCGTCGTCTGGTTGCTGCTGTTGCTGGTGGCTTTCGTGGCTGCTCTCTGAGGAGCTCTCGCCGGTCGGAGATGCTTCTGGACGCTGATGGACAGCAGCTGGAGCCGCTGCCTGGTGGTCTTCCCGGCGTCTTCGCCGGAGCATGGGAGAGAGAGGAGGCGGAGGGTAGGGGAGGAGAGGGGAGCAACGAAGAGGGGGGAAGATGGGCGGTTGCCACCAGCAAGTGGTGCGATCTCGCCGGAAAAAATGGAGAGAACGAAAGGGAAGGGGAAGGGGGAGGCGGGGTTAGGAGGAGAAGAAAGGAAGATGAAGGATTGAAATGTTAGGGGTTCTTTTTGGTGGTTTAAAATAGGAAAGAAAAATAAATGAGATCTGGGCCATCGATTTCAAAAGAGATGGAAGGTTGAGATTAAATAAAGGAGATCAATGGTTAGGATTAAAATATGAGGTATGAGATTTGGATTGAGTTTGGTCCGATTGGTTATAATTGTAATGAATAAAGGGCTAGAATTGCAACCAAATTGAAATAATAGGCTACACTTGGAAAGTAAAATTGCATAAAAAGAGGGTTACGAATTAAATAAATTGGACTAGGATGAGCTATGATTTAAATAATTTAGAGGAAGCTTAAGGGAATGTTATTCCATTAAAATACTATAATTAAAATTACTTAAATTTTAAAAACATTTGAATTATTTCGAGTTATACTAATAATTTTATAATATTTTATTAATATTTACGATAATTTTATAAAGCAAGCATACTAAAATATATAATTTTTAGACAAAATCGCCTAAAGTTTTAAACTCGAAATATATTTTAAAATAAGTATTTAATCGAATAGCATTCCCAAAAAGGGTTAAAGGTCGGTCAAAATTGGGTGTCAACAAATACATATAGTAAAAAGAAATACATAAGGAGTAAAGTTCTTGATGATACCTTCTCCCGTAACCAATCAAAATTCAAAAGCCTTAATAATCATTCAAGTGCTTCACTACTTTAACTGTACAAAAAATGGATAACCTTTGGTAGGGATTCTTCTCATGAAATAAAAAGAATGATTTATATAGATAAAAGTAGAGGAATATCAAAGACATCTTAAAGTTTTAAATTAAATATTTGAAAGTTATTAATATGAAAAACATGAGAGTTATGAATATTAAGAGTATCAATTGAATAGGTAATTAGATATGAATTATGAAGGTGAGTATTTAAAGCAAAGAAAAAGAAGAAAAATAATAAATAAGTAAATAAAAGAGAGAAAAATGTTACGGCAAATGATATTTTAATTAATAGTGTTGTCATATTATTTATAGTGAACAAAAAATAACCACATCATAGCAATAAGACTTCAAATATAATTCTTTGATTTTTCCTATTCATGAAAGTAATAATTACTTTTATGAACGGCATAAAATACAAAATGCACATAAATTTTCATAAAGTCAAATACTACTACATTAATTAAGTTATTTAAATTAATTTAGAGAAGGGGAAAAGGTTTAGTTAGAATATCAGATACAAGTCTTCACGTACTAAATAAATGCACATACTTTATGGATATTTTAATCTTTTTTTTTTTACACCTTTTCACTTGTAGTATTTATCATCATAATAGTAATATAGTAATATGATTATTATTTACAATTTAATTAGTTAAATATTTTATAATATTTTGAATTAACATAGGGGTAATTAAATGATGACTCAACTTTTTATATATATATATATGAATGGTAGATAGCATATAAATTTTAAAATAATTGAAAATCCAAAAAGAGCAAGAAAAAGTTAAATGATTTTCTTGATCACATAGATATGCCAGTCACTTGGACTTCCTAAATACTATTAGTTTAAAGTTTATATTTATTATCGAAAATTTTACAAATCTAAAATACTAAAAGAAATTCTAAAGGTTGAATAATTGTGGAATATAAAAGCAATTCCACCACATTGAATTGAATGAACTAATGAGTGAGAATGTATTTGTTTTCTCTTGTTTCATTTTAATGAAATATTATTAATAGATAGGTAAATTTACTTTTTAATACTAACAAATAAAGGATTAGTGTTTAATTAAATATTTAAATGACTATTCAACCTATATATATATATATATATATATATAATTGTGATAGTTCGCAACAGAATATAAAGCGGATAAAAAAAATGTTATTCCACACGGTTAATGTAAGAATAACCTGAAAAGAAATTTAGCTTATCAATTAAAAATTAAAAATTAAAATGACATAAAAAAAGAGAAGTAAACACAAGAATGCGGAGAATATGACAAAATAAGAGTATAATAATTGTTCCACATAAATTCAGATATTTATAAACAGTTGAAAAAAAAGACCATCTAAAATGGTAAAGATAAAACTATGATACAAAATATCATTCTAATTAGGATCAAAACAAATATTAATATTTCAAAACAAAAAAAAGTAATATCATTCTAATTAGGATAAAAACAAATATTAATATTTCAAAACATTCTAATTAGGATCAAAACAAATATTAATATTTCAAAACAAAAAAAAGTAATATCATTATAATTAGGATCAAAACAAATATTAATATTTTAAAACAAAAAAAAAGTACCTGAAAATTGCCTAATGATTCACATCAACAAGAGGCAATTGGTAAAGAAATATATATATATATATATATAGGATAAGATGAAAAGGTGAAGAGTTGTTTAAGTTAATTTTCAGAAGTTAGTGATCTTAGACATGGAGGAGAGGAAAGGTTCAATACATTTAATTACACTAATTATAGAGAAAGGATAACAAATTTAATACATTTAACCACACTAATTATAGAGAAAGAATAAGGAATAAATGATAAACGCTTTAATTATCTAATTTTTATTTTATAAAAATACTTTATCTAATTAGCAAATTTAATCCATTTAATCATAATCGTTCTTAAAAGAATTAGATAAAACGTTTTTATAAAAAAAAATAAAAAATTCCTAACAACTTTGTGTGAAATATTTTTGTCTTTCAAAGTTTGACTATACACCTTCTTATTTTTAGTATTTAGTATTTAGTATAATATAATATAATTATTACTTAGTATTTAAATAATTAGATATTTAATGATATTTTAATTTAGTGTGAGGGTAATATGGTAATTCAACTTTGCATATTGGAGCTTCCCAATTATAATAATAATATGATGATTATCTCAGCTCATTTGTTTAATGAGATTCAAATTAGTCCTTTCTTTTTCCAAATTGGATATGCACCTTAATTGAGTATACTCTATCTCCTAATGTTGTGCTGCATGAAAATCATAGTTTAGGTCTGGAATGATATTTCTACTCGAAACACTATTTATGTATCCATCCTATAATTATTTTCTTAATTTACTGTCGCCATTCTTTTTTGTTCTTTCACTCCTTGCTACCCTAAGGAAACTAAAGACCAATAGAGACTTTGTACAGTTGCGAAATCTGCTTGACCCCTTTTACATGGTTGATACTTAACTTTAAAAAAAGAAAAAAAGAACCAACAGAACGTGCAACAGCCAAGAGTTAAAAGAAATGTCATTTATATATAACATTCTTGTTAACAGGCCTCCCTCTAGACCATTTTCTTTGGTTTCCCTGAACTATTAGTCTATGTGTAAGGCTAAACAGATTTTATTTATGCGGCATTTATTGCAATTTTGGCTTAAAATAAAATAGTATTGAAGTGTTCTGTGGATGCTCAATTCTCAAGCCATATGGTTCTGCAAGTACAGTTTATGGAATTTAGTATTACCATCATATTTTACAAGTCCTCAATTAGGATGCAATATTATATTATGGTTTTCCTTTTCTTTTTTTGAGAAAGAAAATCGACTTATTAGTCACTAGATTTGTTTTGTATATATGAAGGAATTAATTACAGGAGATTAGAAATGATCATATTCAAGGAATTAGTACAAGTGACCTACAAATACATTGAACAATATGCGTTGTTATGGTGATCGAAACTTTTTAAAGGAAACGAGATAGACTTAAAATTACATTAAGATTGGTTTAAAAAATGTACAATTGTTTACATAGACTCTGCCTATATTTAAACTTTGGTAGACTTTTCTTTTATATAGGAAATATCTCATAGAAATTCTATAGATGCTAAGATTAGGTAAATATTGTTAGATTACTCAATTAGAGCGAGTTACGTACATTAGACTTGACAAATGCCTAAGTATCTAATTATGTCTGTTTCGTAACATATTTATTGCATTGTGCCAAGGAGGAATAATTCCTTAAGGATTGTGTATCGTTTTCGTTTTTGATGTGATAACATAAATGTATGGTCCTAAGGAATACAAATATTATGCTTCAAAACAACTAATATGTAATATTATAGTGCCATGGTAGAAGGCTAATGAACTGGAGGTATTGTTAGAGAGTATTTTGAAAGTATGACATGTATATCGTGAGAATATAGCAACCTGTAGAGGTTTTGTGGCCATACAATAGAGATCTAGCAACGCATTTTAGGCACAAATCTTTGGTGTTGGATGTATATCGTTAGGTTGTGTAGAGCCAAATCTTCTTACCTTTTTTTTTTTTCATTGCAGAAGCTTTGATGAGCTAGACTCTCTCTTTTGTTTGGTCTTCTCTTCAATATAAGGTTCAAATGTAGTGGTTTGGATACATTAGCCAATTATTCTATTGTTTCTTGTTCCATTTTGAAATAAATAGTGTCAACTATAAAAGTCAGCATAAGAGTACTGTTATAGTTTTATTTCTCTGTAATTACCAGTACAGTCTACAAAGTCATTAAGTTTCTTCTCTATACCAAAATAGTAGACATTTTTACCTTTGTAAGAATACTGATGTCTCACTCTAGAAATATGATAATTTTTTGTCTCTTTGATTCGGACCTCTATTCATGATTGTCATTAAGTGACGAGATCCTAACTAAATTTTCCATTCTTATATGTTTAACATTAATGGTAGATAGTATGAACCATGGGGATGTTATCTCTTTGATGTTTTGGATGAATTTCGCATTGTGTCTTATTGTATGTACAATTTTTTGTTTGAATATATGAACAGGAACATATTGTTTTAAGTGGGAATGTCTGTCTACCCCAGATAAGCTCGAAACAAAAATGCTGCTTAATTTACTCTAAAAAGAAAAATGTTGTACAAGCTGTTGCAGTTCATGATTGCCAAAGCTCCATGGTATCTACTGCCTGGGATTGGACAAGAACAATTGTGTATTTCCAAATCGGGATTTATCCTATTTATTTACTTATTTATATCCTTTTCTTAACCATAAAACTCAAACTCAAAGAACAAATCATAGGAAGATACTGTTGGAACTCTTAACCTTTTTGTCATTGTTATATCCTTATGAGCCATGATCACGCGAAAACGAACATGTTAGTCAAATGACTCTTGTCCATTTGTTTTCTTCAAGTTAATTACATCTTTGTTTGTGGCATATCCTGTGAAATGCCAACGACTAATCGTTTTGCTATGAAAATAGCCATATTTTTTTTTTACAAGTTTTTGATTCTTACGTCTATTTTGAATCTTGATTTAGGTGGCTTTGTCATTTCAATTTTTATGAGTGCTTCTACAATGGTTCATCATATATACGGCACACCACATACCCTTCAAAACTTATGATGAGAACATTGCTGCTTCCTTTTTTCTTTTCCATCTAATTCTTGATCAATATGAAAATTGATATACTCGGCTCATAATTTAATGTATTCACTTGTAATATCAAAGTTTAACATGCAAAAATGGGTATCTTTCTTCATGTATTGTAATACTAATTTACTTTATTTAATTACAGATGGTTTTCAAAGCATAAAAAAAATTTAACCACTTCAAAAATAAAATGTTAGGCCCGTGTAGCACGGGCCATGCTTATCTAGTTACTATACTCTATAGAAATGTGATGAGGAGGACGATCAAGGGTAAATCAATTATTTAGCTTAATCAAATATCTATACTTTTTGTTACACGTGTCACTCAATGCACCAAGATCACTTTATTACCACACAAACACTCAACTTTATTCTAGATGCATCCTCTCCATTGGATTTTTCTTACTTCTATTATTTAATTAAGCCGAAATGGTCTAATAGACCTTTGTACTTGTATGAGTTTGTATTGTGAACCATTCTACTTAACTCTTTATCAATTGAACCCTTAAACTTAATAAAACACAACTTATCAAACCCCTCTAACCATTGACTAGGCTTATGTGGCATCAAGATGGTTGAGTTGGCAAAAATGCGTGAATTCATTCTCATTAAGGCGAGTGACTATCATATTTAAGCTAAAAAAATATTTAAAAAATAGAAAAATAAAACAATAAAATAATGAAACTTTTAAAAAGAACGGAAAAGGGTCAAAATTGCCCCTGAACTATGCGAAATAGACCACTTATACCCTCCATTACATTTTGGGTATCAAAAATACCCCGCCGTTATCCCAGGAGACCACAAATACCCCTCAAGAGTTAACACCCCAAATTTTTAGTGACGTGGCAAGCCACATGAGACTAATCCCTCCACCTAAGCATTGTCAACTAAGATTCACTACAAAAGAACTTGACCTTTAGTGGCGACAAAGTCACCACAAATTCCCCAAAATATTGCCACTAAAAGTTATGAGTGATTTTTAGTGGTCGACTAAGGCTCTAACAACCATTCGCTAGCAAAACCTATTTTTTCAACAAAAAAATATGATAATTAATTTTTGATTGCAACCTAATTTTCTAAAATAAATAACTTGCAATAATCAATATTAAAAACATAACAATATTATTACGAAAAATCATCAAAATTACTTCTCGATTCAAATCTCCTACTATATAATGCACCATTCTACATTTTTTACATTTACATATGACATAAAAATAAAACATATAGTGTCTTCAAACTCCTACTTAATCGATATCATTTTTTATTTTTTAAAAACAATGAAGAAAAATTTAATGTTAAAAACTTTTAGTGATGGTTTTCTGGACTTTTGTGGCGACTGTTGTTGCTGCTAAAAGTCTAGTTCTTTTGTAGTGAATCCTAGTTGGCAACGCTAGGTGGAAGGATTAGTTCCCACGTGGCTTGCCACGTCAATAAAAATTTGGGGTATTAACTATTGAGGCTATTTGTGGTCTCTTAAGATAATAGAGGGGCATTTTTTATACCAAAATGTAACGAAGGGTATAAGCGGTCTATTTCACATAGTTCAGGGACAATTTTGACCCTTTTTCGTAAAAAGAATTACAGTAACTTAAAAAAGCTTTCTTCCTCAGCCCATCAGCCCACCTCCATTTTTAGCCATCTCCATCTCATCTCTATCCCTGTCCGATCCATTTTTATTTCTTCTTCCCACTCGTCGGGCGGAGGGAGAGCCGCTTGGGAGCCTGCAGGGGCCTCACAGTATTTGGAGGTAAAGTAAAATAATTGTATTAGTTAGAGATTCACAATATAGGAATTTTATCTATCTGCTTCATTTCAAGGTTGTTAACAGCATTCAACTTCTTCTATAGTCATGCATCCAGAACCTGAATATGTAACTTTCTTGTTGTGTTATATTCACTGACAGTTTCTCAATCGTACTGAACTTTTTGCGAACATTGTCATTGAGCATGAGTAAGATTCTGTCAAAACCCTATTTATAGACACTATAATACAATTCTTTACCAAGTAGGAGACTATAAACTATTCATATTCTAACAACATCTTCACACTGATTACATGTCAACCCAGGTATGTTGAGTGCACTGGCGCGTCAATCCAAGCACTAGTTCTGTTTAAAAAGCTATACCCTGGACACCGGACCACAGAGATTGACAATTTCATTGATAATGCTGTTAAATATCTTGACGATGTACAGAAGCCTGATGGTTCATGGTTTATGATATTTTTCTTGCGAGTCCTTGAACTTTCTGCTCTACCGATACATATGACACGATTAATCATGTCAACAGGTATGGTTCCAAGGGTGTGTGCTTTACATATGTTTCCTGGTTTGCTCTTGGAGGGCTTGCTGCAGCAGGCAAGAGTTACATCAACTCTGCAGCTGTTCGTAAAGGCGTTGAATTTCTGTTACGAAGACAAAGGTCTGATGGTGGTTAGGGAGAAAGCTACCATTCTTGTCCTGACAAGGTAGCACAAAAGCTACGTAAAACAACAATAACTACACCTACATCTTAATTTGTGCATTGTTAAGGTCGTATATATGATATGTTGCTCAGAATGTCACTTGGTGTGTGTCAGATCCTCCAAAAGTTATGCATTTTTGGAAGATCTGCAACAACATTTTTGGAGAGTCCATGCAACATAGTAGGTTATATGAACTATGCACATGCATCCTACTCCATTTGGAGCCGTTTCATTCCAATACTGAATATTTTAAGTCTTAAGTTTTCTATTGACATGCATTTTTACCCTTAAAGAATAGGATGAAGTATAAAGATATCTGGAAAAGATAACTGTGACTTAGCTTTGTATTTGATCAAGAACACTCAAATCTTGTACAAACTGCATGGGCATTGATGGGATTGATTCACTCTAGCTAGGTTAATTCCTTGTTAGTATTAGTAAAAGCATAATACATAAACATCACTCAAACTTGCTCTCAATTGACAATTAAGCACTACAACTTTGAGAGTGCACATCTAGGCACTTCTACTCGTTTCCACTGTGTCAGTTGAACACTTCAACTTACAAAACGATCATCTAGACACCTTCAAAATTTATGTGCCACGAGACACAACGAAGACGAGTTGGAGTGTTTAGTTTCCAGTTGAGACCAAGTTGAGGTGTCTAGATGTGACCTTTCAAAGTTGGAGTGCTTACTTGTAGGTTGAAGCCAAGTTTGAAGGTTTGTTTATGTATCATGCCATTAGTAAATGTTGTAATTTATAACAAAATCAGAGTAGAACTTTTTCTTTATAAGAGTTCTTTACCAACTTTCCTTTGGGCAGGTTGATAGAGATCCAAGACCCCTCCACCGTGCGGCTAGGCTTTTGATTAATTCTCAAATGGAAGATGGTGACTTCCCACAACAGGTAATTACTCTGTAAATTACAAGTTAAACAAAGGAGAAGATTCTTTGACCGTTAAAAGAACAAGCTGTTAAAGTACTAGAACGAAATTGACTGTAGTTAAACAAAGCGAATAAAGATGATTCATATAGTCGACTTTAAACAATCTGGTCATATTTGAATGATATTTGATTAATGGAAAAAAGTTTAAATATGCCATCGAACTTTCAGTAAAGAGTGACACAAATGTGGACTGTTGTCACGGTGATGACATAAATAGCCCAACTATTAACATATGGCATGGCTGAGCCATTTCTAAAAGTCCAATGACATGTTTGAACTTCTTTCTTTGATTAGTTAATATAAAGAAACAATCCCTTTCAAACTGGCAAAACAATTTCTCAAAGAACAGAGATTGCTAAAACCAGTTTTATCAAAATATTGCACTTATTTGACTTCATAAATATGTGCAGGAAATAACTGGAGTTGTCATGAAGAATTGCATGTTGCACTATGCAGCATATAGAAATATATTTCCCTTGTGGCCTGTGGGGTTTGGCTGAATACCGCAAAAATGTCCAAGTACCATTAGAACATATTGAGAATGAATATTATTAACATGCATTTATACTTATTGGTCAGTTATGATAGTTAGCCTTAGTGATTGTTAGCCTGATTAGTTACAGCTGGTAGTAGTTAGTTACTAGTTTGTTAGATTGCTAAGTGCAGTATAAATCCACATGTACTCATACGCTTTCATTTGAGAAGTTTTATTCAAGTAAACAAGTTCTATTTTTCTTCTCCGCCATTGATGCTCACTTTAGGGCTTGTAATTGGATCGTCAATTGCTGCGTTTTGATATGGTATCAGAGCCATTGTCGCTTACTTCCAGTTTGTAAGTCTGTTCGTTCCCTATATTCGATTAACGTCGATTTTTGTATTGCTTTACTTGCTTCCGCTGATCCTACAATGGCTGTTTCTCT
This sequence comes from Solanum tuberosum, assembly GCF_000226075.1. Lineage (NCBI taxonomy): Eukaryota > Viridiplantae > Streptophyta > Magnoliopsida > Solanales > Solanaceae > Solanum > Solanum tuberosum. Next base: position 1,426,759 of record NW_006239064.1, read on the forward strand.
CGATGAACCTGCATCTTCTTCCGCTTCCACTGTTACTGGTTCTATTGATCCAAACAATCCTCTATACGTGCATCCTTCACATAGCCCTGCACTAATGCTTGTTCCCGTTCCTTTTGATGGAATGGGATATCGATCCTGGAGAAGGAGCATCATGCGATCTCTCTCAGTGAAAAACAAATTAGGCTTTATTAATGGTGATTTCCCAAAGCCTACTGCAAATTCTCCTCAATTGCGTCTTTGGCAAAGATGCGATGATATGGTCACATCGTGGATCCTCAATTCTCTTGCTAAAGATATCGCAGATAGCGTTGAATACGTTACTGATTCGGTTGAATTGTGGAAGGAATTGGAGGATCGATATGATCAAACTAATGGCGCGAAGTTATACCAAATTCAGAAAGAGATTAATGATCTAACTCAGGGTGTTCTGGACATTACTTCTTACTATACTAAAATGAAGAGATTGTGGGAGGAACTTAGTAATCTAAATGCCAACAATCAGTGCACCTGCACATGTCTCTGTGGAGCCAAGGATGGTACACACAAAGCTGAACAAGACAGGCGTTTGATTCAGTTTCTAATGGGCCTTAATGAGGTTTACACCGTTATCAGGGGCAGTGTCCTCATGATGAGTCTTTTGCCTTCAATGGCACAAGCCTTTTCCATCTTAATACAGGAAGAAAAATAGAGGGAATTTAAGCCAAAAGGCCAGATGTTGATGGAATCTGCTTCCTTGAATGCAGGAAGTCACTCTACAGGGAATTACTCTGCTGGTGCAGGCCCTTCAAACTCAAAAGGTTTTAAAACTAACTATTCTGCAGGAGGCAGCAGTAGCATGACTAGTACAAGCAAGTCAAATTTGTTCTGTGACCATTGCAAGAGGTCAGGACACATCATGGCAAAGTGCTACAAGCTGCATGGATATCCTCAGGATACTCAGAATCAGACCTATGGAAGGAATGGATACAACAATAACAATGAGTATAGAAACCCTCCAAGGCAGAATCAAAGCAACAATCCCAGGTTTAACAAAGGAAAAAGGGTAGCAACTAATGTTCATGGATCAGATGTGTTTTCTGGAAATGATGAATACATTGACAAAGGAAATCAGCCTATGAGCCTCACCAGGGAGCAATATGGGCATGTGATGAATTTGCTTCAACACTTTCATGGTGGAGAAGCCTCCAGTAGCAGTAATAATCCCACAGAAGGAGCAGTAGACCTTGCAGGTATTGTGGTTTGTAGCTCTTCTTTAGATTTTGACAAATTTTCATGCAAACATTTTGACTCCAAAGCTGACTTGTGGATCATAGACTCAGGAGCTTCCAACCATATGACTTTTAACAAAACATTATTGACAAATCGTAAGACCCTACCATATCCACTACTTGTTTCTCTTCCAAATGGATACAAGGTAAAGGTGACACAAGTTGGTGATGTGATACTTACATCTAGCATCATTCTGCACAATGTGTTGTTTATGCCCTCTTTCAAATATAATTTGATTTCTGTCCATTCTCTAACAATACATCTTAAATGTGTTGTGTCTTTTACTGATGCCTTATGTTTATATCAGGCCCCTTCACTGAAGAGGCCTCAGGTAATTGGTAACAACAAGGATGGACTTTATTTCATGTGCACAAAGTGTCTCAAGACTGATTTCCAGCCTGAGCATTGCTCTTCTAAGCCTGAGAGTTGCTCTTCTAAGAATTGTTCACCTGTTTCCAATTCTCATGCTTCATTCAATTCTTTTAATTCTTGTCATCTGCAAAGTACTGTAATGAATCCTATCTCATGTAATAAAAATGAATTGCTTTCTATGACTTCTTGCTTATCTCATGGAAATAATGTAGATCTATTGTGGCATACTAGACTAGGACATGTTCCTTTTGCCAAGATGAGAGGAATATCATCCATACCAGCAAAGTTTTCCCACAAACAACCTTTTCTGTGTTCAGTGTGCCCCCTTGCTAGACAAACAAGACTTCCTTTTAGCCAAAGTACCAGAATTTCAACTAAGATCTTTGAACTACTCCACATAGATTTATGGGGCCCTTATCATGTAGCTACTTATAACAATTACAGATATTTCCTGACTATGGTGGATGATCATAGTAGAACCACTTGGACTCACCTCCTAAGTTGTAAGAGTAATGCTCTGCAGACTATTAAAGCATTTATTACCCTAGTTGAAAATCAATTTTCTACTACTGTCAAGACCATTCGATCAGACAATGGTTTAGAATTTACTAGCAATGAGGCCTCCCTTTTCTTTCAATCAAAGGGCATAATCCATCAAAGGACTTGTCCCTACACACCACAACAAAATGGTATAGTAGAAAGGAAACACAAATACCTTCTTGAGACAGCAAGGGCTCTGTTGTTTCAATCTAAATTGCCCACTAAATACTGGGGAGAGTGTGTGTTAACAGCCACATACATCATTAATAGACTCCCTAGTTCTTACTTGAATAACAAATGTCCTTTTGAAATCCTGCACAAAACACAACCAGATTATTCCTCCTTAAGGAGCTTTGGCTGTTTATGCTACCCAACTGTACCAAAAGTCCATAGAGGCAAATTTGAACCTAGAACTGGCCCTCATATCTTTATAGGATACCCTTTTGGTACCAAAGGCTACAAGGTCCTATGTCTAACCACAAAAAGAATACATATTTCTAGAGATGTGATTTTTCATGAGAATGTATTTCCTTTTGCATTACGTACACATAAAGGCACTTTTCCATCTGTTTTACATTCTATTCCTTTTGTAGAAACAAACATTGACATGCATGATGTTGTAGATTGTAATGTTCCTAATGCCAATTTGTATCAACCTTGCCCTATGCCATACCTACCTAATGATAATACCATCATTGAGTCTTCTTCCTTGCCAGTTCCTACACCACAACCAATAAATCCAATAAGGAAATCCCATAGAACTCCACAGGTTCCCTCGTACTTAAGTGATTACATCTGCTCTTTACCCTCACTTAGAAACACCAATGCGACATCAGCCCTCACTCCTATATTACCTCTTCATACTGTTTTCTCAAACAATAGTCATATTGCTCCTGATAATCTGAGTCCTAATAGTCAGCTACTTGTTAAAAATGTCTGTCATGATCATGAGCCATCATCTTTTGAGGAAGCAGCCCTTTATCCTGCTTGGCAAGCTGCAATGACACAAGAGTTTGAGGCTCTTCATAACAACAAGACTTGGGATTTGGTTCCATTACCAATAGGTAAGAAAACCATTGGATGTAGATGGGTGTACAAAATAAAACATAAGGCAGATGGAAGTGTGGAGAGATATAAAACCAGATTGGTAGTGAAAGGGTACACTCAACAAGCAGGGATAGATTACACAGAGACCTTTTCTCCTGTTGTCAAGATGACAACAGTGAGAGCATTGATTGCTACTACGGTAAAGAGAGGTTGGGACATTTTCCAACTAGATGTGAACAATGTCTTCTTACATGGAGATCTTCATGGAGAAGTATACATGGACTTACCTCCTGGTCTTGAAGTAGCTGGTACCACTACAGTGTGTAAATTGAACAAGTCTTTGTATGGATTGAAGCAGGCCAGTAGACAATGGTACGAGAAACTATCAGCTGCTTTGTTTTCGAAGGGGTACAGTCATTCCATGAGTGACTATTCACTGTTCATAAATAAATCCAATCAGTCCTTTATTTTTGTCGCAGTATATGTAGATGATGTGATTATTACTGGAACTGATCCACTAGAAATTCAGCACCTTAAGTAGTTCCTTCATGATACTTTCAAAATAAAGGATCTTGGCAAGGTTCATTATTTTTTGGGCTTAGAGGTGTTGTATAGAGATGGAGGTGTCATAATATCTCAGAGAAAGTTTGTCTTAGATCTCCTAAAAGAATATGGTTGCATTGAATGTTCTAGCTTTTCCTCACCACTTGATCCTAATGTCAAATTGAAGGCCAAGGAAGGACCTGCTCTTCCTGATCCCACATTTTACAGAAAGCTAGTAGGAAAGTTGAATTTCCTTGTCAACACTCGATTGGACATAGCATATGGTGTTCAACATCTGAGCCAGTTCATGCAAGATCCTAGGGAACCTCATTTACAAGCTGCCTATCATTTGCTCAGATATCTCAAAGGTGATCCAACTTTAGGGATTTTTATGTCTTCACAACCAGACTACTCAGTTCATGCTTATTGTGACTCAGATTAGGCATCATGCCCTGATTCTAGAAAATCCGTTTCTGGTTATCTTGTTTTTCTGGGACAAACACCTATTAGTTGGAAATCTAAGAAACAAGAGGCTATATCTCTATCTTCAGCAGAAGCAGAATACAGGTCTTTGAGAAAAGTTGTTGGTGAACTCGTTTGGGTGGATAGACTTCTGCAGGAATTAGATGTTCCTTTTTCAAAACCAATTGCAATACATTGTGATAGCCAGTCTGCCTTACACATTGCGAAAAACCCAGTTTTTCATGAACGGACCAAACACATAGAGGTTGATTGTCATTTTGTTCGCAATAAGCTTCAGGATGGCCTTATCTCCTTGCATCATGTTGTCACCACAGAGCAATTGGCTGACCTACTCACTAAAGCACTGACTGGCATTAAGCAAAGTAGCATCATGTCCAAGTTGGCTGTGAAGGCCTCACATCCTACTTGAGGGGGGGTATTGAGAATGAATATTATTAACATGCATTTATACTTATTGGTCAGTTATGTTAGTTAGCCTTAGTGATTGTTAGCCTGATTAGTTACAGCTGGCAGTAGTTAGTTACTAGTTTGTTAGATTGCTAAGTGCAGTATAAATGCACATGTACTCATACGCTTTCATTTGACAAGTTTTATTCAAGTAAACAAGTTCTGTTTTTCTTCTCCGCCATTGATGCTCACTTTAGGGCTTGTAATTGGATCGTCGATTGCTGCGTTTTGATAGAACACAACTAAATATATATTATATTATGTCTTAAGAAATAAATAATGTAGTTTATTGTTTCTTGTGTTAATGTAAATTATGTAACAGTGTCCAAAATCATTGCGTAAGCTGTTGTTAAATATTTGGCATATATGCATAATATGTGTAATCAAGGATATCCTATTTTAAATATTTAGCTTAATTCTAGCCCATTTTATAGATTTTCTTTAGTTTAGATTTATTACTAGATCTTTACTTGATATTTTATATGGGTAAGGGTCCTAGGAGACTAGTCCCAAGATGAGGTCGGGTCTAGGATCAGGGTTGAAGTCGATCCTGGATTAGGGTTGGATCTCGGGTCCTGACTCTTGAGTCAAGGTCGAATCTCCAATTTTGGGTCAAAGTCGGGGCTTGGTCTCAACTCGTGGTTGGATCTCGGTTCCCAAATTTGGGTTGGGTTTCAAATCGGGGTTAGGTTCGGATCTTGAGTTTAGGGTCAAAATAGAAGAATGTGATCATTGTTGTAAACAAATGGATGTCCATAGAGACCCATATTTACTGTAGCTTATTCATCTCTCCAAGTAATTTTACCTCTATAAAAAGGGACATTACATTGTAATGGAAATAGATATCCCTTTGAGAAGAAAACTACTTCTCTGCTTCTTTCTCTTCCTTTCTTCTTTTACTTTAATATTTTTATTTTAAAACACGTTATCAGCACAAAGCTCTAATTTTCTTTGGATAAATTAAATTTCTATTACATTGTTCATCATGTCAAACTTATCAAAGCTTGAGTTTGTGGTACTTGATATTACCGAAAAGAATTATTTGTCATAGGTCCTTGATGCTGAAATTCACCTTGACGCTAAAGGTCTTGGGGATACTATTAAACAAGAAAATAAAACATCATGTCAGGATAAAGTGAAGGCCATGATTTTTCTCCAACATCATCTTCATGAGGGATTAAAAACTGAATATTTAACTGTGAAAGACCCTCTTGAATTATGGATTAATTTGAAGGATTGATATGACCACCTAAAATTTATGGTGTTACCAAAAGCTCGATATGAGTGGCTACACCTTCAATTTCAAGATTTTAAAATTGTAACTGAGTATAATTCTGTTATTCATAAAGTAAGTTCCATATTAAAATTATGTGGAATACTATCACTGATGATGACTTACTTGAGAAAACATTTCCACTTTTCACGCTTCAAATGTGTTGTTACAATAACAATATCGTGAAAAGGGGTTTAGGAAATATTCTTAATTAATTACATGTCTACTTGTGGCTGAGCAGAATAATACTTTGTTGATGAAAAATCATGAAGTCTGTCCCATTGAGTCTGCTCCATTTCCTGAAGCGAATGTTGTAGCAACACATAATCAGTCTGAATCAAGAGAAAATAATTCTCGTGGACGTGGCCGTGGTCATGGCCATGATCGTAGATGTGGTAGAGGACGAAACAATTATCGTCATTATGGTGGAAATAAACATGAGAATAACAAAAATTCTCAAATAATCCTTCTCGAGGTAGAATCAATATTTGTCACTAATGTGGTATGAAAGGTCATTGGGCACGTGAATGTCGTATGCCTGATCATTTTGTGAAACTTTATCAAGCCTCTCTCAAAAGAAAAAATACTAATGTAGAGGCACACTTGACCTTTCAGAATGATAATAATGAAGCAGCTCCCTCAAATAAATATGATGATATTGATGCAAATTTTGCTTATCAAGATGATGACTTTGAAGGCCTCCCAAATATTACTCATCTGAAAGTTGAAGACTTTTATGAGAATATTGATTGAAGAACTAATCATCTAACTGGGAATAAAATTATAAGAATCATTGTTGATTTTCTATTATGTTTGCAACTATGTTGTTCTTCTTAAATGTTTTTCTTAAGGCATTATGTTTTACTAGTTTCTACATTTTTAGTATAATTTCTTAAAGTTTCTTATGTTGTTAGTTTTTTACGTTCTTATAATATCTTTTATTTTTATGAAGAATATAAAAATACCCCAGTCATCATATGGATTCAAAATCAATTATGATGATATATGTCTTATAGATAGTGGCACAACACACAATATTTTAAGAGATAAAGAAATATTTCTCTTATTTCACACTCTGTGATTCCACGCAGTTGAGGCGCGTGAGAGATATTTGCCTTAGGAGTTAAGCAAATGCAACTGTTGTTTAAAGCTTTCCCTTTGAAGTGTTCAACATGTTAAAGTATCGATAAACAACCGATGATGTTGGTTATCTTCGACATGTTCAAACATATAGTTGACCTGAAATTTGGTAAGATCCAGTCGTGTTGATGTAAATATATTGAATAAACCATATTGTTGTGCGATAGGTCAATAGATGACATGGCTTTCTTTGAGTCAGAGAAGATATCTATATGGTTGTTTGGTATAGATGACATAATTCATATGAGTCCAACATGATGCTTTCTGCAGTCCACTTAGCCGGGCCATCCTTTAGAAAGGATGTTCGATTACTCTTTGGCGCTGTTTATTTAGCTTGAATACAAGTTAATGCTTCCAAGTTTTCCGAGTTTGATCCCTGAGATCGACCTTTTATCACCTGAAATGTTGGTTGATGATAGAATAGGCTTGAATTTCTGGACTTAGAAGCAACTCTTTCAGGAAAGTCAGTTCTAGTAATGAAGTGATAGAAATGGTAGTATGCTTTTTCTTAGCAATGTTATTGTGTAGAATATTGGTTGAGGATGGGACATAATAGGAACTAGATCAACTAATAAGTCATTGTAAACTACCAACAACAACAATAACAACATACTCGGTACAATCATACAAGTTGGGTATGAGAGTGTAGAAAGTACGCAGACACTTATCCCTACATACTTAATGGGATAGAGAGGTTATTCTAGATAGACACTCGTCTCGAAAGAAAAAGAAGAATTTGAAGCATGATTATTAGAAAATAAGATGAAAAAAATCATGAGAATACAGAACTGTTGGTGTAATATACCACAAATATAATAAATTACAGTTGAAAATAAAATGACAAAAATGAATAAACAAATTAGGTTGTGTTTACCTAACTATATTATTAGTGTTTAAGAAAATGGGCCTTGGGCTCACAACTAAGCTAGTTCATATTGTGAAATTTTTCTAAGATCATATGAATAAACGATAATTCATTCCCTCAATCAATTTGAGTCTGCAACACATCGTCCAATGCATGGATCTAGACATTTGAAGGGTGAACTATATAACCTAGGAGCCAATATTGGGTTAGCTCATAAGGTGATTATCCTGTTTTACTTTCTGTTTCAAAAATTAGTTCATAAGATGATAACTATCTTAAATCATATAAGAATATCGATCCATTAATTTCGTCAACTAATATGTGAATACTATTGTTAGTGTTCTAATTGGAAGGATTTAGATTGATCATTGCTCTATGTGCTCTCTCGACCTTTATGGATCGGAGAAGTCCAATTTCTCCAGTTTGATTGACTAAAATATTATTTTTTTTAAAATTCAAACATTATTTTTAGTGAAAATGAAAAATGAATGAAGAAAGATGGTCACGACACCTATTGGACACGTGTTTGCTACTAAAGCAGTACATATATATTTGAAATAAACATTAAAATGTCAAGATTGTACTCAATCATTTTGGACAAATTATATATTAAAAAACTTGAAATATCAATAGGATTTGATAGCTAAAGTTTGAGATTGTTTAAAAGAGATTTTGAGTTGGTCAAAATTGAATAATTAGTGTATACTTTATGTATACTCAATGTCTACTTCAGTCTTCATCATATATTCAATTTTTTGAGTTGTACCTAATATATATGTTTATGACTTAAATTATTTTTTTATATGTAAATAAAAATGAATATATATATTTCTATATATTAGAAGAGAGAGTTTCAACATGTCAGCTTGGTGACATTAGAAGAAAGTTTAAGGGTATAATAGTATTTTTCTACATCAATTTGCTAAAGAATTGTATTTTCTGTTTTATTCTTTAGATCACATCCAGGTCCATAAAAGATCCATCATTTTCTGTTAAATTACAATTGATATCATCCACTGAAATATCATTAAATGTGATTGAGACCCATTTAACTACACTTGTGGAGTTTTGTCCCTCAACTTTTGCCTTATTTATTTTTCTAATAAAACACTTTAAGCCATTTTATTTATGAATTTGGAATTGGTTCTAAATATATATTTTTTTAAAATGAAGTATTATTAATTCAGATTGAAAATGTATATTATTTTTATTTTTAGATATATTAGAAGAGACAGTTTCAACATGCCTGCTTAACGTCAATAAATTAGAAGTTAAGGGTATATTTGGCTTTTCAGCCATTTGGTTATACCCATGACTAACACACACGTAGCCCACCACTTCATATGTATCCTCTTTGTCTTTCCATTCTCATTCCCTACTGTGATGAATTCGACGTTTTTCTCATACCTAAAAATAGTTTTAAGTTATTTTTCCTTCAATTCGATATTTTTATCCTGTTTTTTTTTTTAAAATCTGGTTGTGATTTAGCTGCTTTTTGATAAATTTTCTATTTTTGCGTATGTCTAGCAAGATGGCAAAGAGGTTAAGAGATCAGGAGAAGCTTATCAATTTCAGAATTTGAAGCCCCACAGGCAATTTGTAGAAGTAAGTAAGATTTTACTCATTCATGATGGGTTTCTTTTGTTACTTAATTGTAATTTTCCAAAACTTGTTTTGCTTGAACAGGGTTCATCGTTTAGGGAAATATCAGATCCGAAAATATCAAGTGCATGTATTGCAAATGACTCAATACAGTAACTACATTTGTAAAAAAATCCTTTTCTAAGTACTTGTGTCCTTAGAGGTGCAAAAAAGCTTTAATCTTTGCATCTGAATGTGACAACCCTGATTACCTAACCCTTGGACTGCTTGACACTGGTTTTGGGGCCATCATTCACCACTGCAGCAGGCAATTGTGACGACTTCCCCGTTCACGCCTCCACTACGTACTCTCCAGTTGTGTAAGCCTTTGTAATCTGGAGAGAAGTTACCAAGGGTTAATGTGTGTCCCATAAAGTTGCCCCGTCCAAAAACTCTAGTACAACTCCTTTCATTCAGCTGACCGACTTTGTACAAACATTTTTTTTTTGTCATTTTCTTACTATATTCTCCTCCACACAAATCTTATCAAATAATAACTCGTGTTTAATTTTGGTACTCATAAGGCATATCTCCAGAGTGTTTCAATAAATTTCAACATGTGTGCTTATTGTGATGTAGAGAGTTTCAATAAATTTTAATATGTGCTCTTATTTGACATTCCATTGGAAAATAAGGGTAGTTGTATAAGACAACTAAGGGTGCAAAAATCAAAAAACAAATCAGGATTAACCCAACCCCAAAATACTTCATGATCAATCAAGCATGTGCATGCTCCGAATAACCAAATTCCAGGTTTAAAATTTCAACCTTATTTTATAGTGTATAGTGTAATAAAGAATATGGATTAGTATTGTTTTTATTGTTCTAAACATTTTCAATATGTGTATTTCTCCTTTTATTTACCCTCATCTAATTTCATATTACATGTCCGCCTGAATGACCTCTTATCAGGATAACTTAATTCTCATTAGAAACAAAATCAACAATCTATTTGCTTCTATTTTGTGCATCTATATCTCTCACTACTTCCTACCTTCAAAATTTCAACTAACTGCTATACTTTAATTTTTTTATCAGTGAAAAGCCATGTCGTCTACATTTTGCAATATAATTGGAGCCAAGTTTTGTCCAGGCAATGCCAATCACTCAAATGTTGTCTTACAATCTCACTCACAAGAAGAAAAACAATCAGCTAATTTCCAACATAACGCATCACTTTCCTTTTGCTTATGTAAATAAAATGTACGTACCTATAAAATTAGACTTCAACAACTAATATATAATATCAATGTGTCACACTGGTTATGTACTTAATATACGATCTTCATATTCTCTTATTTAGAAGTGAGAGTTGGAAAGGAC
>NW_006239064.1:1437801-1438214 GCF_000226075.1 Solanum tuberosum
AATTTTGTGTTTGCTATATGTGAAAGTTGCTCATAATAATACAGTTGAAGCTCCTAACTGTGGGCTTTTTTTGTTTTTTGTTTCTATATAAGAGAGAGTATTCATAGTTGAGTATATAACTCTTTTTTTTTTCAATTCCATTATAATTCAGTCTACCAAACTTGGTGAGTTTTCTATCTCTCTCTATGTATTATTTTTTTTAATTAAAAAAGGGAAAAGGGTCAAAAATACCCCTCAACTTTGGTTTATTGTTTGACTACGCCCTCGCCGTTAAAATGAAGTTATTTTTACCCCTCCCGTTACTAATTTCACCAAATTTACCCCTCAATTGGATGGAAAACCCCAAATTGACTCAGTTTAACCCAAATTTTAAAAAAAGACCCATTCCCCATTTTAAACCCAATGCCCGACCC
>NW_006239064.1:1439103-1481017 GCF_000226075.1 Solanum tuberosum
AAAAAATTGGGTTATTTAATTGAAATTGGGTAATTTTAATTGATTTGGGTTTTCCATCCAATTGAGGGGTAAATTTGGTGAAATTAGTAACGGGAGGGGTAAAAATAACTTCATTTTAACGGCGAGGGCGTAGTCAAACAATAAACCAAAGTTGAGGGGTATTTTTGACCCTTTTCCCATTAAAAAATAATTAATGTTTTTGTGATCTCTTTATCTTTACTTTGCATGAAACTTTATTGAAGCCTTTTGATGATTTGATGAAAAAGCGAGAAATGTGAAAAATAATTTTAATCTACATGCAGGATTTAATTTAATAATTTTGACTAAAAATTTGTATTTGTATTTGTATTTGTATTAAAAAGAATCTGTTACTTTTTTTATTTTAATTTATGTGGTATTTTTTAATTTTTAAAATTTAAATTAAAAAATTTAATCATAATTTTTTTTACATATATCTTAAATATTCAATTATTGTGATTTATAGTACTTTTTACGTAGTTTCCAAATATGTAAATTTTATTTCAGAAAACTTAAAGATTTTATGTTTGAAATTTTGGTTAAATTTAAATCTGCTTGACTCTCAAAATTTAATATATATATTGAGATAGAAGAGTAATTTTATGAATAATTTATCAAGAACACAGTAAGTAGAAGAAAAGAAAGTGATACGAAGTTCATAAACTAAAATTTATGACTTTTGTCTACATATATTATATAATCTTGGACGAAGAATGTTCAACTGATCATCAATCGTAACTTTGTAGCTTCAGCCCTTCGATAGTTTGAACTCACACCTATATTATACAATATATTATATGAGATCCTAATTAATATCATTAAATTGTAAGCCTCGTGAATATAGAAGAATTTAAGGATGTGGAAGTTGAAGATTGCAAAAGGACAAGATGATCCATACTTGTACAGTACAAATAACTATGTTGGACGTCAAACATGGGAGTTCGACCCAAATGCTGGAATGAAAGAAGAACATGCCGAGATCGAAGAGGCCCGCCAACATTTTTGGAATAATCGTTACAAAGTTAAGCCCAATAGTGATCTTCTTTGGAGAATGCAGGTTTATGACTATCTTTATTTTTCTCTCTTTTTCTTTATTGCAAGATAGATTTTTGAGTCTTGTGATAGTAAGCTAGCGTTTGACCACAAATTTCCAAATATTTTTGGTAAGTCATTTTTTGTTGAAGTTTTACCATGTGTTAGGCTATAAATTTTGGGACAAATATTTGATTTTAAAAAAATGATTGATATCTATAAGTTATAAATTATTAAAAACACGCATACGTTTGTATTATCACATGTTCCGTGAAAAGTCATGACAACGAACACAATTAATATGAATCTGAATCTGAAAAAAGAGAAAGAAAACAAAAGGAAAATAAATTGATTTACATGTAATCAAGACCTAAATTGAGTGTCTTATATATGTTATATATAGCTTTAATAAAGTGGAAAGTTAAAATTATGCCTAAAGTATTCCAAAGTCTAATTTTTCAAATTTCATATCTAACTTATATATGTTTATATTAGAAAAAGGAATGTATAACTTTTCTCACAGAAATATTGTCCGTATACATATTAAGAAAAATATAAGTAATTTTTTTCCTAATACAACAAAGCCCTTGTATATACTTACCGATTTTTCTTTAACTACTTCTAGAGGATATTTATTATAGAACTATTTATAATAATTTTATTTTTTCAGGAACAAATAGATCTATATTTTCAATTTATTACAAAATATCCAATAATTTAAGTATCATACCTCAACCATGGATTTCAATTGTTCCCATTTCTTATGTGATGATTCAGCTAGGAAATGATATTAATATAAATCTTTTTATTAAAAAAATAATTAATTTAATTTGTTTCAAAATTTAAGAAAATAAATAAAAATTTAATTGTTCCCATTTCTTTATGTCATTCTTTTTTAAACAAGTAATATTGGTGCAGTTTCTAAGAGAGAAGAATTTCAAACAGAGAATTGGAGCAGTAAAAGTAGAAGAAGGAAAAGAAATTAGCCATGAAATTGCTACAATTGCATTGCGTAGAGCTGTCCATTTCTTCTCAGCTTTACAGGCTACTGATGGACATTGGCCTGCTGAAAATGCCGGACCTCTCTTCTTTCTTCCACCTCTCGTAAGTTTTTTTCATTTGTATTTGTAAAATTCTTTTCACAAATTGGATGTGCTAAAACCAAAACTGTTTCAAGGTTATGTGTATGTATATCACTGGGCATCTTAATACTGTATTTCCAGCTGAACATCGGAAGGAAATTCTTCGGTATATATACTGTCACCAGGTATATGATAGAATGTCACAATGAATATACTAGTGCAAATAAAAGTTCTGAATTACTGATGAAATTCTGTTTTATTCAGAATGAAGATGGTGGATGGGGTTTGCACATAGAAGGTCATAGTACTATGTTCTGTACAACTCTGAGTTACATATGCATGAGGATCCTTGGAGAAGGACCAGATGGTGGCAAAAACAATGCTTGTGCTAGAGCAAGGAAATGGATTCTTGATCATGGTAGTGTCACTGCAATTCCTTCATGGGGGAAAACTTGGCTCTCGGTATGATTAGTTACCTTAATAACTTTTTAGAAGACTCTATATTATAGTAGGATATAGGTTATATACACTGGTAGTGTACACAATTTTTATACTATCAGTATGTATTAATCTGTTGGAGCAGGTGTTATGGTCCATCGCAATTCCCTCATTGGTACTACAAGGTGCTGATGCAGGGTTTATATAGCCTTGGACTCTTAGGCTCTCCCATCTCAATAGCTAGCTTTTGGGGTTGATTTTCCTAAGGTTGTAACAGTGGTATAAGAGCCAACCACCACCCTCTGTGTCCGCCATGCCATAAATGGCAACACCGGTGCAACAGTGTTCGACCGGATCGTGGTGTTTGTTATGGTCCTTTGGAAGTCCCAACCTCCCACCTCAATAGCGAAATAGTGGATTCAACCTTTAGGTTCTTATTACTGCACTTATTGTGGATGGTTAGTGGATTCAACCTTTAGGTTCTTATCACTGCACTTATTGTGGACAGTTAGTTGTGATCATTTAGGTGACCTGATTTTGCAAAAGCTCTTTCTTATCTTTTGTAGTACAAGAGAAACTTGTTAAATTATTGGCATAATACATAAATATGCCCTCTAACTTGTCCTTCTTGTTGCTGATAATTTAACGAGTTTCTCTTATACTACTAAAGATTTAGTGCCTTCTTGTTGCTGATAAATCTTCCTTCTTGTCATTCAGATTCTTGGAGCTTTTGAGTGGTTAGGAACCAATCCAATCCCCCCTGAGTTTTGGATTCTTCCATCTTTTCTTCCTATGAATCCAGGTTGATCAATATTTGTTATTGCTTACACATAAACATCCTAAAATTCTCAGTTCATTTTATTGTAGATATTAGTTTTAAAGATTTTTCTATGCAATTATTTCTGGTTGATGTTGTTCTCTATTGGTGTCCATATATTGATCTACCAAGTATTTTGACTCTTAATCTAAATGCAGCAAAAATGTGGTGTTACTGTCGAATGGTTTACATGCCAATGTCTTATCTCTATGGGAAGAGATTTATTGGTCCAATCACACCTCTCATTTTGCAATTGAGGGTTGAGTTATATAATCAACCATACGATGAAATTAACTGGAAAAGAGTACGCCATTTATGTGCAAAGGTATGACTATCAAGGGTCATTTGATTATTGAGATTAGAAATAAATATTCAATATTATTTATCCTCTATAAATTTGTATACGGACCAAATGAGTCCTCGGTGTTCAAGTTAGTATAGATATCATACTATTTTGTACAAATGCTCAAACACAAACTTGTTGCGCTAGGAGGATCTCTATTACCCTCATCCATGGGTTCAAGATTTGATGTGGGACAGTCTCAACATATGCACCGAGCCTCTATTGACTCGTTGGCCTTTCAACAAGCTGAGAAATAAAGCTCTTGAAGTTACCATGAAACATATACATTATGAAGACGAGAATAGCCGATACATCACCATTGGATGTGTTAATAAAGTACGACAACTTATTCATTTTGGACAAATTACAAAATACTTGCATTTTCTTAACGACTTCAATCCTCTGACACTTCTGTAACACATGGATGGTGTAGGTATTGTGTATGCTTGCTTGTTGGGTTGAGGATCCCAATGGCGATTATTTCAAAAAACATCTCGCTAGGATCCCAGATTATTTATGGGTAGCTGAAGATGGAATGAAAATGCAGGTTGGTATATATGAATTATCCTTTGTAATCAAGGAAAACATACTATTTCACAAACCACAAGGAGTTAAGAAATAACATCTGTTTTACACTTAAACACGTGTTTGTAAAATAAAAAACTAGCCCCTTTTCCTATTCTGAAATGATGCAAACAATTCTTACTGAAATAGGTGAGTATTTGTCGTTGAATTGCAGAGTTTCGGTAGTCAAGCATGGGATACTAGTTTTGCTATTCAAGCATTATTGGCCAGTGAGATGAATGATGAGATATTAGATACTCTGAGAAAAGGACATGACTTCATAAAAACATCGCAGGTTGGATGTTTAAATCATGAGTATAACAGCTCTTTCAAAATGTGGACCTTATTAATGTAAGTGACTTTGTTGCTAGGTGAAGGACAATCCTTCTGGTGATTTTAAAGGGATGTATCGACATATCTCAAAAGGATCGTGGACTTTTTCAGATCAAGATCATGGATGGCAAGTATCTGATTCCACTGCCGAAGCATTAAAGGTAACTATCGATTCAATAAAATAAGATTCCAACTTCTTGTAATTACTGAAAAGTAGCAAGATGATAATGCTAGTAGATTGCCTGATATCTTCTTAATTTTGTTTCTCTAGTGCTGCCTTTTCTTCTCTACAATGCCTTCAGAATTAGTTGGTGAGGCAATCGAACCTGCACGACTGTATGACTCAGTGGATGTTATTCTTACTTTCCAGGTAAAAACTGATTAATGTGTCCTAAAATCACTGGTCATTCAATCTGAAGTTGTCTGCTGCTTGTACAAAAATTCCAAGAGAAACCTATATCTTACCTCGAATAGTCCAATACATGGCTACCTATGTTATAAATTCATATTGTCTGAATTTAGTCACTCATCATTTGGCACATTTCTAGCAATATTGAGATCCATTTAATAAAATTGCAGAGCAAAAATGGGGGTTTAGCAGCTTGGGAGCCAGCAGGGGCCTCACAGTATTTGGAGGTAAGTAAATAATTGTTTTAGTTTGAGATTCACAATATAGGAATTTTATCTATCTGCTTCATTTCAAGGTTGTTAACAACATTCAACTTCTTCTATAGTCATCCAGAACCTGAATATGTAACTTTCTTGTTTTGTTATATTCACTGACAGTTGCTCAATCCTACTGAACTTTTTGCGGACATTGTCATTGAGCATGAGTAAGATTCTGTCAAAACCCTATTTATAGACACTATAATACAATCCCTTACCAAGTAGGAGACTATAAACTATTCCTATTCTAACAACAGCTTCACACTGATTACATGTTAATCTAGGTATGTTGAGTGCACTGGCGCATCAATCCAAGCACTAGTTCTGTTTAAAAAGCTATACCCTGGACACCGGACCACAGAGATTGACAATTTCATTGATAATGCTGTTAAATATCTTGATGATGTACAGAAGCCTGATGGTTCATGGTATATGATATTTTTCTTGCGAGTCCTTGAACTCTCTGCTCTGTCGATACATATGACACGATTATCATGTCAACAGGTATGGTTCCTGGGGTGTGTGCTTTACATATGCTTCCTGGTTTGCTCTTGGAGGGCTTGCTGCAGCAGGCAAGAGTTACAGCAACTCTGCGGCTGTTCGAAAAGGCGTTGAATTTCTGTTACTAAGACAAAGGTCTGATGGTGGTTGGGGAGAAAGCTATCATTCTTGTCCTGACAAGGTAATGTAAAAGCACAAAAGCTACGTAAAACAACAATAACTACACCTACGTCCCAATTTGTGCATTGTTAAGGTCAATTATATGCTATGTTTCTCAGAACGTCACTTGGTGCAAGTTGGATCCTCCAAAAGTTGTGCATTTTTGGAAGATCTGCAACAACATTTTTGGAGAGTCCATGCAACATAGTAGGTTATATGAACTCTGCACATGCATCCTACTCCATTTGGAACCGTTTCATTCCAATACTGAATATTTTAAATCTTAAGTTTTCTATTGACATGCATTTTTACCCTTAAAGAATAGGATGAAGTATAAAGATATCTGGAAAAGATAACTGTGACTTAGCTTTGTATTTGATCAAACAGGTATATAGAGAGCTTGAAACAGAACACTCAAATCTTGTACAAACTGCATGGGCATTGATGGGATTGATTCACTCTGGCCAGGTTAATTCCTTGTTACTATTAGTAAAAGCATAATACATAAACATCACTCAAACTTGCTCTCAATTGACAATTAAGCACTACAACTTTGAGAGTGCACATCTAGGCACTTCAACTCGTTTCCACTGTGTCAGTTGAACACTTCAACTTACAAAATTATCATCTAGACACCTTCAAAATTTATGTGCCACGAGACACAACGAAGACGAGTTGGAGTGTTTAGTTTCCAGTTGAGACCAAGTTGAGGTGTCTAGATGTGACCTTTCAAAGTTGGAGTGCTTACTTGTCGGTTGAAGCCAAGTTTGAAAGTTTGTTTATGTATCATGCCATTAGTAAATGCTGTAATTTATAACAAAATCAGATTAAAACTTTTCTTTATAAGAGTTCTTTACCAACTTTCCTTTGGACAGGTTGATAGAGATCCAAGACCCCTCCACTGTGCGGCTAGGCTTTTGATTAATTCTCAAATGGAAGATGGTGACTTCCCACAACAGGTAATTACTCTGTAAATTACAAGTTAAACAAAGGAGAAGATTCTTTGATCGCTAAAAGAACAAGCTGTTAAAGTACTGGAACGAAATTGACTGTAGTGAAACAAAGCGAATATAGATGATTCATATGGTCAACTTTAAACAATCTGGTCATATTTGAATGATATTTGATTAATGGAAAAAAAGTTCAAATATGCCATTGAACTTTCAGTAAAGAGTGACACAAATGTGGATTGTTGTCACGGTGATGACATAAATAGCCCAACTATTA
Organism: Solanum tuberosum; assembly: GCF_000226075.1. Taxonomy (NCBI): domain Eukaryota; kingdom Viridiplantae; phylum Streptophyta; class Magnoliopsida; order Solanales; family Solanaceae; genus Solanum; species Solanum tuberosum. The sequence goes on from NW_006239064.1 coordinate 1,446,284, forward strand.
ACATATGGCATGACCGAGCCATTTCTGAAAGTCCGATGACATGTTTTAACTTCTTTCCTTGATTAGTTAATATAAAGAAACAATCCCTTTCAAACTGGCAAAACAATTTCTCAAAGAACAGAGATTGCTAAACCCAGTTTTATCAAAATATTGCACTTATTTGACTTCATAAATATGTGCAGGAAATAACTGGAGTTGTCATGAAGAATTGCATGTTGCACTATGCAGCATATAAAAATATATTTCCATTGTGGGGTTTGGCTGAATACTGCAAAAATGTCCAAGTACCATTAGTACACAACTAAATATATATTATATTATGTCTTAAGAAATGAACAATGTAGTTTATTGTTTCTTGTGTTAATGTAAGTTATGTAACAGTGTCCAAAATCATTGCCTAAGTTGTTAAATATTTGGCATATATGCATAATTTGTGTAATCAAGGATATCCTATTTTAAATATTTAGCATAATTCTAGCCCATTTTATAGATTTTCTTTAATTTAGATTTATTACTAGATCTTTACTTGATATTTTCTATGGGTAAGAGTCCTAGGAGTCTAGTCCCAAGATGAGGTCGAGTCTAGGATCGGGGTCGAATTCGATCCTGGATTGGGGTTGGTTCTCGGGTCCCGACTCTTGAGTCAAGGTCGGATCTCCAATTTTGGGTCAAAGTCGGAGCTTGGTCTCAAGTCGTGGTTGGATCTCAGTTCCCAAATTTGGGTTGGGTTTCAAATCGGGGTTAGGGTCGGATCTCGAGTTTAGGGTCAAAATATAAGAATGCGATCATTGTTTTAAACAAGTGGATGCTCATAGAGACCCACATTTACTGTAGCTTATTCATCTCTCCAAGTAATTTCACCCTATAAAAGGGGCATTACATTGTAATGGAAATAGATATCCCTTTGAGAAGAAAACTACTTCTCTTCTTCTTTCTCTTCCTTTCTTTTTTTACTTTAGTATCACGAAGCTCTAATTTTCTTTGGATAAATTAAATTTCTATTACATTGTTCATCATGTCAAACTTATCAAAGTTTGAGTTTGTGGCACTTGATATTACCGAAAAGAATTATTTGTCATGGGTCCTTGATGCTGAAATTCACCTTGACGCTAAAGGTCTTGGTGATACTATTAAACAAGAAAATAAAACATCAAGTCAGGATAAAGTGAAGGCCATGATTTTTCTCCGACATCATCTTCATGAGGGAGTAAAAACTGAATATTTAATTGTGAAAGACCCTCTTGAATTATGGATTAATTTTAAGGATTGATATGACCACCTAAAACTTACGGTGTTTCCAAAAGCTCGATATGAGTGGATACACCTTCGATTTCAAGATTTTAAAATTGTAACCGAGTATAATTCTGTTATTCATAAAGTAAGTTCCATATTAAAATTATGTGGAATACTATCACTGATGATGACTTACTTGAGAAAACATTTCCACTTTTCACGCTTCAAATGTGTTGTTACAATAACAATATCGTGAAAAGGGGTTTAGGAAATATTCTGAATTAATTACATGCCTAGTTGTGGCCGAGCAGAATAATACTTTGTTGATGAAAATTCATGAATCCCATCCCACTGAGTCTCCTCCATTCCCTGAAGCGAATGTTGTAGCAACATATAATCAATTTGAATCAAGAGAAAATAATTCTTGTGGACGTGGCCGTGGTCGTGGCCGTGGTAGAGGACGAAATAATTATCGTCACTATGGTGGAAATAAACATGAGAATAACAAAATTTCTCAAAATAATCCTTCTCGAGGTAGAATCAATATTTGTCACTGATGTGGTATGAAAGGTCATTGGGCACGTGAATGTCGCACACCTGATCATTTTGTAAAACTTTATCAAGCCTCTCTCATAAGAAAAAATACTAATGTAGAGGCACACTTGACCTTTTAGAATGATAATAATGAAGCAGCTCCCTCAAATAAATATGATGATATTGATACAAATCTTGCTTATAAAGATGATGACTTTGAAGGCCTCCCAAATATTACTCATCTAAAAGCTGGAGACTTTTATGAGAATATTGATTGAAGAACTGATCATCTAACTGGGAATAAAATTATAAGAATAATTGTTGGTTTTCTATTATGTATGCAACTATGTTGTTCTTCTTAAATGTTTTTCTTAAGGCATTATGTCTTACGAATTTTTACATTTTTAGTATAATTTCTTAAAGCTTCTTATGTTGTTAGTTTTTTACGTTCTTATATAATCTTTTATTTTGGGCAAAAAACTTAAGTATACAACTTAAGTACCTTAATTACTACTATATAGCAATACTTTTTTTTCCACTTATGTAGCAATAGTTTTTTTCAAAACTAGAATTTATATATATTTTTTAAAACGTAGAAATAGTTAGCCACACTTATCACATATTCCTTGATTTTCTCCAATTATTTTACCATCCTTGATTTACTCAGATTTGTTATATATTCTCTCCCATGAAATAAGGTCTTTAACAAATATAAAACTCTCTTTCTACGCTGATTTACTATTCAAACATGGATACCAATAAATTTTCAACTCTAATACAGCACAACGGGCGATGGGACGCATCAGGTATTTGAACAACTAACGATTGATTTGGTTTTTTTTCCCTCATAATCTGTATTTAGTCGTTTTAATTAGTCGTTGGTTTCAATTGTATGTTATTTTGGTTTAGTATAAAATTGATATGGTTTGGGTAATAGCCTGGTGCAACGATTGGCTGGATTTATTTCTTTAATAAACAATAAAAACTATTAATCGTTTTTAGTATGTTATTATGTTTAATTGATAGTGAACATGGTGGATATGATGTGGTTTACTGGTATTATGTAGTATGTTTTTAGAAATACCATTATCATCTTCTTCTTTTTTCGTGCAAGTGATGATAGATTATTATGTGGTATTAATAGTGTAGATAGTTTGGTGTAAGAGATATTATTTATTGTGTTTTTATAAACACCATAGGTCACAACTTTGTTGTATTATGAAATTTGTTTTGTGTTGATTAAATACAATGAAACTATGGTATGTTTTTTGGTAACTGATTTTGTCAAAATGTTCTTGGTATGTTGCATTTCTTATATAAACACCATAATTCAATAATTTGTTTTGGTGTGTGATATGTTGTTATTGGTATTTTTTTAGACATTATACAATGAACAACTTCAGGTTAGTATTCTGGTACATCTATTGGTGTATTTAATTGTCTGAGTTGGTATAGATAACAAATTTTATACCATAATTCTCAAATTATTTATGGTATGTGATTTGGTGTAATTAGTATCTTGTAGACCTTGTAGAAAAATCAACCGCAAGTTATTATTTTGGTACATCTATTGGTATATTTTATTGTCTGACTTGGTATAGATAACAAATTGAAGAAATGTTAAATTGACGTTTATACAACGAAATTATGGTATATATTTTGGTAACTGATTTGGTGAAAATGTTTGTCTAGACCACTAATTTATATTATGTCTCTTCAACCGTTTTGAATACCAACATGATTAGCAGTAAATATTTTGGTACATTTATTGGTGTCATAAGTTGCCTGATTTGGTATAGCTAACAAAATTGAAGAATTTTTAATTTGGTTATAAAGCTTATTGATTTGTGATGGTAAATTATTATGTGTAGTTGTTAGTTGAGATGGTGTAGATGATTTGGTGTAATTTAATTACTTTAGGAACACCATTCTGCTAATTTTGGAAATTGATTAATAATTTACAATTTTACAGAAAATTAAGTGGATTACAATATTGAAGGAGTGATGTATGATGCAAACACCAATTGCAAGAAAGCAACCAATGAAGGAAGCGGTTAATGTTACCACCAATTGCAAGAAAGCAACCAGGCAGACCACCAAATAATGATCGTAAGAAGGGATTCAATGAAGGAAAATGCAAGAAAAGTAAAGTCACTTGTAGTAAATGTGGTACACCCGGGCATAACAAGAAGACTTGCCCCAAATTTGCGGATCAAGTTTAACAGTAGTGTGTTGTTTTTATTTTATTTTGACTTAAAACATTATGTAGTTGAAACTTTTAGTTTTATGTTGGTAGGATGAATCATATTATTGGTGTATTGAAAGATATAAACATTCATGCTTGCGAGTTTTTGATATTAACTTGTCTTTTTTATGCACAAATCTATTTATGTAAATGGTTATGAAATAATTGTAAATTTTAATAATAGAAAATTATGATTTCTCTAATATTGGTGTAGTATTCAAAAGATATTATCTATTATGATATTGGTTTAATTATCGTTGTAAGGTTGGTGTGTAATCCTATCCTTACGATACTATCAAAATTGCGGAATTTAAACCTCCATGTGTATTCCTATCCTTACGATACTGTTGAAAGAAACTGGATCAAAGATTTTAATTGGTTTATGATTTGTATTCATTGAAGTATCTTGATTTTTTTACGTGAACCTTTTGATTCTTAGTCTATATGATAGCTAGCACTGTTCCAACATCTATTGAGCAACTTTCACGTTTAAAAATTTTAAAGGTAAAAGATAACAATGGTGAAATTCAGATGAATATAATTTAAAGAGAGAAGAAGAACAAAGAAGAACATGGAAGGAAGAAGTTTTAAATTTTTCAAGAAAATAAAACTGCATAGGAAGTAACAATTTCTTGGAAAACTGAAGAGGTGAAAAGATAAAAAAAATATTTGAAAAATTAAGTAATAACCATTAATTGGTGAGATAAATTTAATACATGATAATCATCCCCCAAAAATAGGCACAGAATCCCCAAAAAATAATATACTAAAATCGAAAATAAATAAATAATTAAAAACGAAAATTAGTTAAATATGCTATGTTTGTAATTTAGAAACTTCATTTGTAATTAAAAATAAGTACGTGTATATATTGTTAATTAAAGTCTTAACTAGTATATTTTTGTAATTTTCACTTTATTTTTATTTTTATGAAGAATATGAAAATTCCCCAGTCATCATAACTTAGGAGTATGAATACTCGTCTAGTGGTCAAAGTGTTGTACATCTGGAAAGTTGTCTACGTCAGAAGGTTGGTGAAGCTGCAGAGTACTCCACCAATTAGAAGCGACGAGGTTGCTTGTTCATTGGATAATAACTTTTCATGTCTAAATATATCCAAGGAAAAACAACAAACTAATTCATTCACTCAAAAAGGAGAGAGCCAGCACGTATTCTCAAGAACTTACTAAGAGAAGTTTGCAAGGGACCTGGTCCCTGCAAGACTGCGATGTGAAAGGATGACACGACAGCTGTCAGAAAAGCTGCCACTTCTGATGTGGTAGGTGCACGTCCTTCCAGAGAGGCAGACTCTCAGCCAATGGGTGGTCCTAAAGAGTTTGTGTTCATTTTAATATAGTCTCTTCCAACAAAACAAAAACTCAAGATTTGGCAAGCAAAAACTCACAAGACTAAAAAGAAGAAAGCCATCTTCAAGGAAGAACTCAAGCACAAGAACACATACAGCAAGGACCTGATCAACAGAAGAAGTGTTTTCCGTACCTGCTGTTGTTCTTGATTGTTTGTATTGAGCTTAACTTGTAGGATTCATTTCACTCTTGTTAGAAACGTTTCAAAGTGTTGTTTGAATCTTTGTAAGAACATTGTTAGAGTTAACTTTGTGTCTTACGGTTAAAGTCTATATTAATCAGTGAGGGTTAGTATAGTGGGCAATGGATGCATTGCTTTGTTGAAGTCTAAGTTATCTAGAGTTAGGTAGCTTAGTGGGCAGTGTGGTATCTGCTCTGGCTCATCTAAGTAATAGGAAGTATTGCTTAGAGTTGGGATTAGCAGGCTAATCTCAGTTTGTAAACTTGCTTTTGCTTTTGCTTGAAGAAGATTAGTGAAAGAAGTTTGAAAAGTCCTGGCAGGCCAGGTCGTGGTTTTACTCCCTTGAGCAAGGAGGTTTCCACGTAAAGTTGTTGTGCAATCTTTACTTTCAGCACTTTGTTTATTTTCTGTTATTGTAACTATGCTGAGGACCTGGTCCCATCTAGACTAGTGGACACATACATTCCAACAGGGGGTAGTGCCTATGCTGAGTATTGACCCAAATATTAATAAAAAATTTAATTTCACTATTAATAATACATTTGAAGCTTTTAACCGTGTTTTTTTTATATATAAAAAATGACTTATTGCAAATGTGAATAGTTTCGAGCAAATTATATAGAGCAACTTTCACATATAACAAACAAAAAAATCATATTTGTATGCTATAACAAAGTTTGCATAATTGCGCTCCATAGCAAACATATACATGTATAATTTGTTATACATATACAATTGAATCTTGAAAATTGGTGGTCTTCAACTTTCGACTCTATTTACACAATTGACAAATCTTAAAAGGCAAAAACTAAAAATTGTTAAATTTGAAATTTGGCTCATGAAACAAGTGGGGTCAAATAATGAAGAGTAACTTTCACATATAGCAAACAAAAAAATCATATTTGTATGTTATAGCAAAGTTTGCATAATTGCGCTCCATAGCAAACATATATATGTATAATTCGCTATACATATACAATTGAAAGCTGTCTATTTCGTTATACATATATACAAAAAGAAGCAATTGTATAATTCGTTGGCTCCTCTTCAGATTTGTATAATTTCGCTGGCAGGTCATTTGTATAAATTGTTGTTAGCCTCTCGTTTGTATAAATCGTTGACAAACATAAATTATACATTATACAAGCATAAACTGGGCAGGGGAATATTTTTATTGTATAATTATAAGTGTATAGGACGAATATATATGTATTTGCATGTGTATATACAATTTTCTCTCGCTTTATACAAACAGAAACGCAATTTATACAATTCTGTTGTATAAAACGAGAAAGGGAGAAAGGCAAAAGAGAACTGGGCAAAGGAATATTTTTATAGTATAATTATAAGTGTATAGGACGAATATATATGTATTTGCATGTGTATATACAATTTTCTCTCGCTTTATACAAAACAGAAACGCAATTTATACAATTTTGTTGTATAAAGCGAGAGAGGCGAGCATGGAGGGAGTGAGCGAGAGAGGAGAGTGGCGAGCGAGAGTTTGAGGGAGAGAGGCGCTGGCAAACAGTTTGCTACAGGACACAATTAAATCAAAGTGTGATTATACCATTTAATTGAATTAATAGTTTGCCATTATGTACAGTTTTCCCAATTATATATTAAAAAGTTGAAATATCAAGAGGATTTCATATCTAAATTTGAGACTGTTTAAAAGAGATTTTGGGTCGGTCACAGTTGAATAGTCAGTGTATACTTTATGTATAGTCAAACTATCTACTTCAGTTTTCATGTATAATTAAACTATATTCAGCTTTTTAAAAGTATATCATATAATATAATTAATACTGTATATGTTTTTATGATCTTTGACTATTTTTTATATATGAATAAAAATATAACTATTTATATTATAAACTAATTACTTTATTATATATTTAGTGAGGATAATACCTATGCTGAGCACGGACCCAAAATAATAATAAAAAATTTAACTTCGCCATTAATAATACAGTTGAAGCTCCTAACTGTGGGCTTTTATTGTTTTTTGTTTCTATATAAGAGAGAGTATTAATAGTTGAGTATATAACTCTTTTTTTTTTTCCAATTCCATTATAATTTCCTCTCTTTCAGTCTACCAAACTTGGTGAGTTTTCTATCTCTCTCTATGTATTATTATTTTTTAATTAAAAAATAATAATGTTTTTGTGATCACTTTATCTTTACTTTGCATGAAACTTTATTGAAACCTTTTGATGATTTGATGAAAAAGTGAGAAATGTGAAAAATAATTTTAATCTACATGCAGGATTTAATTTAATAATTTTGACTCAAAATATGTATTTGTATTAAAAAGAATCTGTTACTTTTTCTATTTTAATTTATGTGGTATTTTTTAATTTTTAAAATTAAAATTAAAAAATTTAATCATAATTTTTTTTTACATATATCTTAAATATTCAATTATTGTGATTTATAGTACTTTTTACGTAGTTTTCAAATATGTAAATTTTATTTCAGAAAACTTAAAGATTTTATGTTTGAAATTTTGGTTAAATTTAAATCTGCTTGACTCTCAAAATTTAATATATATATTGAGATAGAAGAGTAATTTTATGAATAATTTATCAAGAACACAGTAAGTAGAAGAAAAGAAAGTGATACAAAATTCATAAACTAAAATTTATGACTTTTGTCTGCATATATTATATAATCTTGGACGAAGAATGTTCAACTGATCATCAATCATAACTTTGTAGCTTCTACCCTTCGATAGTTTGAACTCACACCTATATTATACAATAGATTATATGAGATCCTAATTAATATCATTAAATTGTAGGCCTCGTGAATAAAGAAGAATTTAAGGATGTGGAAGTTGAAGATTGCAAAAGGACAAGATGATCCATACTTGTACAGTACAAATAACTATGTTGGACGTCAAATATGGGAGTTCGACCCAAATACTGGAACGATAGAAGAACAGGTCGAGATCGAAAAGGCCCGCCAACATTTTTGGAATAATCGTTACAAAGTTAAGCCCAATAATGATCTTCTTTGGAGAATGCAGGTTTATAACTATCTTTATTTTTCTCTCTTTTTCTTTATTGCAAGATAGATTTTTGAGTCTTGTAATAGTATGTTACCGTTTGACCACAAATTTTTAAATATTTTTGGTAAGTCATTTTTTGTTGAAGTTTTACCATGTGTTAGGCCATAAATTTTGAGACAAATATTTGATTTTTTAAAAATGATTTATATCTATTAGTTATAAAAATTACTCCCTCCGTCCCATTTTATGTGGCATCATTTGATTTGGCACGGTATTTAAGAAAAAATGAAGACTTTTTGAAACTTGTGGTCTAAAATAATTCTTAGATATTGGTGTGGTTGAAAATCATTTCATTAAGGATAAAAGGGGTATTCTAAAGTTAAATTATTTTTAATTATGGTAAGGTGACATTCTTTTTGGGACGGACTAAAAAGGAAATGGTGCCACATAAAATGGGACGGAGGGAGTATTAAAAACACCTATAAGTTTGTATTATCACATGTTCCATGAAAAATCATGACAACGAACACAACTAATATGAATTTCAAAAAAGAGAAAGAAAACAAAAGGAAAATAAATTGATTTACATGTAGTCGAGACCTAGATTGAGTGTCTTGTATATGTTATAGCTTTAACTGAATGGAAAGTTAAAATATACACCTAAAATATTCCAAAGTCTAATTTTTCGCATTTCATATCTAACTTATATATGTTTATATTAGAAAAAAGAATGTATAACTTTTTTTACAGAAATATTGCCCGTATACATATTAAGAAAAATATAAGCAATTTTTCTGATACAACAAAGCCCTTGTATATACTTACAGATTTTTCTTTGACTACTTCTAGGGAATATTTATTATAGAACTATTTATAATAGTTATATTTTTTCATGAACAGATGTATATGTACAATTTATTACAAAATATCCAATAGTTTAAATATCATACCTCAAATCCTCAATTATGGATTTCAATTGTTCCCCTTTCTTATGTGATGATAATATTTCAGCTAGGAAATGATGATAAAACTATTTTTTTCTTTTTTTTTTAAATTGATTTGACTTGATTCGAAATTCAAGAAAATAAATAAAAATTTCATGTTGCGGTCCTAAATTATTGTGATATCATTCTTTTTGAAACTAAATGAAGTAATATCTGTGCAGTTTCTAAGAGAGAAGAATTTCAAACAGAGAATTGGAGCAGTAAAAGTAGAAGAAGGAGAAGAAGTTAGCCATGAAATTGCTACAATTGCATTGCGTAGAGCTGTCCATTTCTTCTCAGCTTTACAGGCTACTGATGGACATTGGCCTGCTGAAAATGCCGGACCTCTCTTCTTTCTTCCACCTCTCGTAAGTTGTTTTCATTTGGATTTGTAAAATTCTTTTTGACAAAATGGATGGACTAAAGCCAAAATTGTTTCAGGTTATGTGTATGTATATCACTGGCCATCTTAATACTGTATTCCCCGCTGAACATCTAAAGGAAATTCTTCGGTATATATACTGTCACCAGGTATATGATTTAATGCCACAATGATTTATGTTTAACTTACTGGTATAATACATAAACGTGCTCTTTTAGCTTGGTTTTAGCTGACCTTAGTGCCCTCCAACTTTGGGTGTGCGCGAGTATGTAGTTAAATTTGTATAAAGTTGAATAAGTACATACACATTCTACGTGGCAATTCGCATGACATACACCGAACTAATGTGTGGCGTCCTACATGTATTATGCTACATAGTATGTGTGTCTACTTGTTTGATTTTATACAAGTTTAAGTGTCTATTTGTGCATACTCAAAGTTGGAGGGCATAAATGTCAGCTGATACCAAGTTAAAATGCATATTTATGTATTATGCCTTAAAAAAATATATACATAGTTCTATTTTGCTTTCACTGGTTAATAATCTCTAAAGTTCAAATGCCATATTCAACTACAAATTACCGGTCGTAAATCTCATTCATCAACTAAAATATCAACCAAAGAAAACACTATGAAATTCACAATGATTACAATTTTTTTTAACAAAGTTTTAAATAGAACAACTAAACGTGCTAAGTTTGAGGGGCTACATAGGTATTTGTCCATTTTCTTTTACTTTAGACAATAGACTCTATTAGTGCAAATAAAAGCTCTGAATTATTGATGGTATTCTGTATTATTCAGAATGAAGATGGTGGATGGGGGTTGCATATAGAAGGTCATAGTACAATGTTTTGTACAGCTCTGAGTTACATTTGCATGAGGATCCTTGGAGAAGGACCAGACGGTGGCGAAAGCAACGCATGTGCTAGAGCAAGGAAATGGATTCTTGATCATGGTAGCGTTACTGCAATTCCTTCTTGGGGGAAAACACGGCTCTCGGTATGATTAGTTACCTTAATAACTTTTTAGAAGAATATATACTATAGTAGGATTTAAGTTATATACATTGGTAGTGTACAAAATTTTTACACTATCAATGTGTAATGTTTATTAATCTGTTTGAGTTTGATGGATTCAACGTTTAGGTTCTTATCATTGAACACCACATTTTTGAATTTATAGGTTCAAAATTTAGTATTAGTTTGCTTAAATTCTAGTGTCGAAAACATTAGGCTTGTTGAACTTATTGGTTATTTACTACATACATTCCTCTGCACTTATTGTGGATGGTTGGTTAATTGACGTTATCATTTAGATGACCTGATTCTGCGAAAGACACTATCCTTAAGGATATTTCACTCGGTACAGGTGTATCACAGGATTCACAAGCTCTTCTAGTATAAAACTAGGAGCCAGAAACTAACCCAGCCATACAAGTACAATAATCATTTACAAGTAAAGCAACTGAATTGAAACTACTAATGCAGATAAAAAGTGTAAATACAACATGATAACTGCAATAACTGCTATAGAGGCAAGTGTTACACTCGTTAAATTATATCACTCCTTTGTCAAAAACTAAACCTTGTAGTGTCATGTTAATATTTTCTTGTTGCTGACAAATCTTCCTTCTTTTCATTCAGATTCTTGGAGCTTTTAAGTGGTTAGGAACCAATCCAATGCCTCCTGAGTTTTGGATTCTTCCTTCTTTTCTTCCCATGCATCCAGGTAGGCCAATTTTTTTTATTGCTTACGCATACACGTCCTAAAATTGTCAGTTCATTTTGTTGTAAATATTAATTTTAAGGATTTTCTATGCAATGTTTTCTGGTTGTTTCCATTCTCTATTAGTGTTGATATATTGATCTTCCAAGTATTTTGACTCTTAATTTAAATGCAGCAAAAACGTGGTGTTACAGTCGAATGGTCTACATGCCAATGTCTTATCTCTATGGTAAGAGATTTGTTGGTCCAATCACACCTCTCATTTTGCAATTGAGGGAAGAGTTATATGATCAACCATACAATGAAATCAACTGGAAAAGATTACGCCATTTATGTGCAAAGGTATGACTATCAAGGGTCGTTTGATTACTGATATTAGAAAAATAATCTCGACATAATTTTCAATATAGTTTCTCCCTCTAAAACTTTGTCTACCGATCAAATGAGTCCTCAGTGTTGAAGTTATTAGTATAGATATCATACTATTTTGTACAAATGATCAAACACAAACTTGTTGCTGCAGGAGGATCTCTATTACCCTCATCCACTGGTTCAGGATTTGATGTGGGACAGTCTCTACTTATTTTCCGAGCCTCTATTGACTCATTGGCCTTTCAACAAGCTGAGAAATAAAGCTCTTGAAGTTACCATGAAACATATACATTATGAAGACGAGAATAGCCGATACATCACCATTCAATGTGTTAATAAAGTATGGCAACTTATTCATTTTTTGATAGATTACAAAATACCTGCATTTTCTTAACAACTTCGATCGTTTGACACTTATGTTACATGTGGATGGTGTAGGTATTGTGTATGCTTGCTTGTTGGGTTGAGGATCCAAATGGCAGTTATTTCAAAAAACATCTTGCTCGGGTTCCAGATTATTTATGGGTAGCTGAAGATGGAATGAAAATGCAGGTTGGTAGATATAAAGTATTATCTGTAAGCAAGGACATTATACTATTCCACAAGCCACAGTGATTTAAGAAATAGGATCTCTTTTACACTTAATACATGTTTGCAAAATAAAAAGCTAGCTCCTTTTCCTATTGTGAAGTGATGCAAACAATAGTGACCGAAATTGGGGAGTTTTGTTGTTGAATTGCAGAATATCGGTAGCCAAGCATGGGATACTAGTTTTGCTATTCAAGCACTATTGGCCAGTGAGATGAATGACGAGATATCAGATACTCTTAGAAAAGGACACGACTTCATAAACAAATCTCAGGTTGGATGTTAAATCATGAGCATAGCTGCTCTTTCAAAATATGGACCTTATTAATATAAGTGACTTCTTGCTAGGTGAAGGACAATCCTTCTGGTGATTTTAGAGGGATGTATCGGCATATCTCAAAAGGATCGTGGACTTTTTCAGACCAAGATTATGGATGGCAAGCATCTGATACCACTGCCGAAGCATTAAGGGTATCTAACTATTATATGCAATAAGATTCAAACTTCTTGTGATTACTGAAAAGTAGTAAGATGATAATGCTAGTAGATTTGCCTGATAACTTGTTAATTCTGTTTCTCTAGTGCTGCCTTCTCTTCTCTACAATGCCTTCTGAATTAGTTGGTGAGGCAATCGAACCTGCACGACTGTATGACTCGGTGAACGTTATTCTTTCCTTACAGGTAAAAAAATGAGAAATGTACATGTCTTGTACAAAATTTCCAAGATAAACTTATATCTTGCACCGAATAGAGAATCCAATACATGACTACCTGTGTTATAAATTCATCTTTTCTAAATTTAGTCACTCGTCATTTGGCTCATTTCTAGTTATATTGAGATCCATTTTAAATAAAATTGCAGAGCAAAAATGGCGGTTTAACAGCCTGGGAGCCTGCAGGTGCCTCATAGTAATTGGAGGTAAGTAAAATAATTGTTTTAGTTTGAGATTCACAATGTAGGAATTTTATCTATTTGCTTCATTTAATGGTTGTTAACAACAGTCAACTTCTTCTATAGTCATCCAAACCCTGAACATTTAACTTTCTTGTTCTGTTATATTCCAGTTGCTCAATCCTACTGAAATTTTTGAGGACGTCGTCATTGAGCATGTGTAAGATTTTTCTCTAGTTTCTCTATGTCCCGTAAGCCTTTTCCCCATTGTTAGACTCCATTTTACAGCTTCACACTGATTACATGTCAATCCAGGTATGTTGAGTGCACTGGCTCATCAATACAAGCACTTGTTCATTTTAAGAAGCTATACCCTGGACACCGAACCACAGAGGTTGATAATTTCATTGATAATGCTGTTAAATATGTTGAAGATGTACAGAAGCCTGATGGTTCATGGTATATGATATTTCTCTTGTGAGTCTTTGAACTTTCTGCTCTATCAATACATATGATATGATTAATTATGTCAACAGGTATGGTTGCTGGGGTGTGTGCTTCACATATGCTTCCTGGTTTGCTCTTGGAGGGCTTGCTGCAGCAGGCAAGACTTACAGCAACTCTGCAGCTGTTCGTAAAAGCGTTGAATTTCTGTTACGAAGACAAAGGTTTGATGGTGGTTGGGGAGAAAGCTACCATTCTTGTCCTGACAAGGTAACGTAAAAGAACAATAACTACACCAATGTCTCAATTTGTGCATTTTTAAGGTCAGTTATATGTTATGTTTCTCAGAATGTCACTTGGTGCATGTCGGATCCTCCAAAAGTTGTACATTTTTGGACGATCTGCAACAACATTTTTGGAGAGTCCACGCAACATAGTAGGTTATATGAACTTTGCACATGCATCCTACTCCATTTGGTACCGTTTCATTCCAATTCTGAATAATTTAAGTCAAGTTTTCTATTGACATGCATTTTTACCCTTAAAGAAGAGGATGAAGTACAAAGATGACTGGAAAAGATAACTGTGACTTAGCTTTGTATTTTTTCAAACAGTTATATAGAGAGCTTGAAACAGAACACTCAAATCTTGTACAAACTGCATGGGCATTGATGGGATTGATTCACTCTGGCCAGCTTAATTAATTCCTTGTTACTATTAGTAAAAGACATAATACATAAACAGACACTCAAAACTCGACTCTCAACTGACAAGTAAGCACTACAACTTTGTGAGTGCACATCTAGGCACTTCAACTCGTTCCATTGTGTCAGTTGAACACTTCAACTTACAAATGATCATCTAGACACCTCCAAAATTTATGTGCCACGTCAGTGTCTGGTGTCCATGAGTCACAATGAACACGAATTGGAGTGTTTAGTTTCCGGTTGAGACCAAGTTGAGGTGGCTAAATATGCACTCTGTTTATGTATTTTAATTTGCCATTAGTAAATGCTGTAATTTCTTCCGCAATCATTGTAAATTTTTTCTTTAAAAGAGTTCTTTATCAACTCTCCTACTTGGACAGGTTGATAGAGATCCAAGACCCCTCCACCGTGCGGCAAGGCTTTTGATTAATTCTCAGATGGAAGATGGTGACTTCCCACAACAGGTAATTACTCAGTAAATTACAAGTAAAACAAAGGAGAAGATTCTTCGACTGTTAAAAGAACAAGTTGTTACGTATTGGAATGAAATAGACTGGAAATAAACGAAGCAAACATAGATGATTCATTTAGTCGACTCAAACAAACTGGTCATATTTGATTGATATTGATTAGTGGAGAAAAGCTCAAATATGTCGTGGAACTTTCAGTGAAGAGTGGCGCGAATGTGGACTTTTTGTCACAATGATGACATAAATAAGCCCAACTATTAACATATGCCCATATGGCATGACTGAGCCATTTCTGGAAGTTCGATGACGTGTTTGAACTTTTTTCCTTGATTAGTTACAATAAAGAAACAAGCCCTTTCTAAAAGAAGAGAGATTGCTAAAATCAGTTTTATCAAAATATTCCTTTTATCTGACTGTGTTTCACTTCATAAATATATGTAGGAAATAACTGGAGCTGTCATGAAGAATTGCATGTTGCACTATGCAGCATATAGAAATATATTTCCATTGTGGGGTTTGGCTGAATACCGCAAAAATGTCCTAGTACCATTAAAAACAACTAAATATATATTATCTGACTATGTGTATTAATTTATGTTGGAAATTAGTTTTAAAAACGAGTTCACAAGATTTATGCGCCAATAAAAGTTGAGATATACAACAACAACAATATATCAGTATAGTTCTATAAATGAGTTTGGAGGAGGATATATGCCGACCTTCTCTTTATATATTTAGCAGGTATAAAAAGGTTGTTTTGATCAACAGATCCTTGACTTAAGTTGATACATATATGTCTACAATAACATATCTAGTGAAATCTACATGAAGTATCTAGGGAGGATAGAGTATACATAGTCTTTATAACTACCTCGTAGAGATAGATAGACTATTCCAGATAGACACTTGACTCAAAAGAAAGAAAAAGAATTTGAAGCATGGTTATTAGAAAATAAGATGGAAAAATTCATAAACAATAGATAGTAATAAACACTGAAGGACAAATAAACTATGTGATTACTAAATAATATTAGTATAAAGGAGAAACAAAGAGGAGGTTAGCCCTCTGCCTTCTCACACATGAAGTGCGATATCAGTTCACTACATACTAGCCTTCTATCATAATCATCGTCTGCCATACCTTCTTATATAGAGTAATATCCTCAATAAGTTGAGGTTGTGATGTGTCCCTTCTAATCACCTCCCACTCATATTTTTCTTCGGCCTACCTCCACCCTTTTGTAACTTCTATTATAGCAAAATTTGGAAAGATTTTGTCCGCAATTTACAGTCTACAACCATATCTAGTAGAAAGTTTGTGGTAGGCACAGTTCTCAAAAGTCAAGTTATATTGGTTTATAATTGGCCACCTAGGATATTTTAGGTTGTGTTTACCTAACTATATTGTTAGTGTTTAAGAAAATGGACTTTGGGCTCACAACTAAGCTAGTTCATGCAATGAAAATTTTCTAAAATTATATGATGATATGAATAAACGATAATTCTTTCCATCAACCAATTTGAGTCTATAGCATTTCCGATACACAGACCTACATTTAGAGGGTAGACTCATAACTTAGGGGCCAATATTGAGTTAGCTCATAAGGTGATTATCATGTCTTATTCTCTATTTCAAAAGTTAGTTCGTAAGATAATAGCCATCTTAAATCATATAAAAATGACAACTGATTAATTCTGTCAACTAATATGTGATTATTATCATTAGTGTCCTGATTGGAAGGATTTGGATTGATCATTGCTCTATGTGCCCTCTCAACCTATATGGAGAAGTCTAATTTCTTCTGTATGATTGGCTAAAATATTATTTTAAAATAATTCAAACATTATTTTAGTAGAAGATAAAAAAATAATGAAGAAAGATGGTCAGGACACCTATTGGACACGTGTTTGCTACTAAAGCAATACATATATATTTGAAATGAACATTAAATGTCAGGACACCTATTGTACACATATATACCTTTAAAATACATTATTAAATAGTTCAGGGGGTAAAAAATACGGTATTAAATAGTCTAGGGAGGTAATAGGTCCTCATGAAAGTTTAGTATCGCAACAACAAATCTGATCAAAATTGGGATATTTTTCAGACCCTTGTCCCAAATAATTTCAATCTACATGCATGATAAAATAATTTTTACTCAAAATTTTTATTTGTATCAAAAAGAATCTGTTACTTTTTCTATTTTAACTTTTAAAATTTAAATTAAAAAATTTAATCATAATTTTTTTCATATATCTTAGATATTCAATTTTTGTGATTTATAATTCTTTTTACATAGTTTCCTAATATGTTATTTCAAAAAAACTTAAAGATTTTATGTTTGAAATTTTGGCTCAATTTAAACTGTTTGGCTCTTAAAATTTAAAATATACATTGAGATAAAAGAGTACTATATTTATGAATAATTTATCAAGAATACAGTAAGTAGAAGAAAAGAAAGTGATATGAAATTCATAAACTTAAGATTCTGACTTTTGTGTGCATAGACTATATAATCCAGGACGAAGGATGTTCAACTGATCATCGATCGTAACTTTGTAGCTTCAGCGCTTCGATAGTTTGAACTCACACCTATATTATATAATATATTATATGAGATCATTATTAATATCACTAAATTGTAAGCCTTGTGAATAAAGAAGAATTTAAGAATGTGGAAGTTGAAGATTGCAAAAGGACAAGATGGTCCATACATGTACAGTACAAATAACTATGTTGGACGACAAACATGGGAGTTCGACCCAAACGCTGGAATGATAGAAGAACATGCCGAGATCGAAGAGGCCCGTCAACATTTTTGGAAAGTTATAAAGTTAAGCCCAATAGTGATCTTCTTTGGAGAATGCAGGTCAATAACTAACTTTATTTTTCTCTCTCTTTTTCTTTATTGCAAGATAGATTTTTGAGTCTTGTGATAGTAAGCTAGTGTTTGACCTCAAATTTTCAAATATTTTTGTTAAGTCATTTTTTGTTGAAGTTTTACCATGTGTTAGGCTATAAATTTTGGGACAAATATTTGATTTTTAGAAAGTGATTGATATCTATAAGTTATAAAAGTTATTAAAAACACACATAAGTTTGTATTATCACATGTTCTGTGAAAAGTCATGACAACGAACACAATTAATATGAATCTGAAAAAAGAGAAAGAAAACAAAAGGAAAATAAATTGATTTACATGTAGTCGAGACCTAGATTGAGTGTCTTATATATGTTATAGCTTTAATTGAGTGGAAAGTTAAAATTACGCCTAAAGTATTCCAAAGTCTAATTTTTCGAATTTCATATATAACTTATATATGCTTATATTAGAAAAGGAATGTATAACTTTTCTTACAGAAATATTGCCCGTATACATATTAAGAAAAATATAAGTAATTTTTTTCCTAATACAACAAAGCCCTTGTATATACTTACCGATTTTTCTTTAACTACTTCTAGAGGATATTTATTATAGAACTATTCATAATAGTTATATTTTTTCATGAACAAATGTATATTTTCAATTTATTACAAAATATCCAATAGTGTAAGTATCATACCTCAATTATGGATTTCAATTGTTCCCATTTCTTATGTAATGATTCAGCTAGGAAATGATATTAATATAAATCTTTTTATTAAAAAAATAATTAATTTAACTTGTTTCGAAATTTAAGAAAATAAATAAAAATTCAATTGTTCCCATTTCTTACGTAATTATTTTTTAAACGAAGTAATATTGTTGCAGTTTCTAAGAGAGAAGAATTTCAAACAGAGAATTGGAGCAGTAAAAGTAGAAGAAGGAGAAGAAATTAGCCATGAAATTGCTACAATTGCATTGCGTAGAGCTGTCCATTTCTTCTCAGCTTTACAGGCTACTGATGGACATTGGCCTGCTGAAAATGCCGGTCCTCTCTTCTTCCTTCCACCTCTCGTAAGTTTTTTTCATTTGGATTTGTAAAATTCTTTTTGACAAAATGGATGGACTAAAGCCAAAATTGTTTCAGGTTATGAGTATTCCCAGCTGAACATCGAAAGGAAATTCTTCGGTATATATACTGTCACCAGGTATATGATTTAATGCTACAATGACTTTTTCTTTTCTTTTCAAATTCTTAGAATTTTATGTTTAACTTATTGACATAATACATAAACGTGCTCTTTTAGCTTGGTTTTAGCAGACCTTAGTGCGGTGAGTATGTAGTAAATTTGTATAAAGTTAAATAAGTACACACATATTCTACGTGGCAATTCGCATGACATACACCCGAACTAATGTGTGGCGTCCTACATGTATTATGCCACGTAGGATGTGTGTGTCTACTTGTTTGATTTTATACAAGTTTAAGTGTCTATTTATGCACACTCAAAGTTGAAGGGCATAGATGTCAGCTGATGCCAAATTAAAATGCATATTTATGTATTATGCCTTAAAAAAAAATATAAACATAGTTCTATTTTGCTTTCACTGGTTAATAATCTGTTTGTAAAGGCGTTGAATTTCTGTTACAAAGACAAAGGTCTGATGGTGGTTGGGGAGAAAGCTACCATTCTTGTCCCGACAAGGTAATGTAGAAGCACCAAAGCAACGTAAAACAACAATTATACACCTACGTCTCAATTTGTGCATTGTTAAGGTCAGTTATATGCTATGTTTCTCCGTATGTCACTTGGTGCGTATCGCATCCTCCGAAAGTTGTGCATTTTTGGACGATCTGCAACAACACTTTTGGGGAGTCCTTGCAACATAGTAGTGTGTGTCTTTTAATAGTTTTGAGGATCTTATAATAGTTTTATTGCTCGTATTACCTTACCAGATTGTGCATGTACTTGAGCATGACTCGAGGCAATTTATGTTTATTTTGACAGAATAGTAATACTAGAAGAGCTTTTACCGATGAAAGTAACTGATGCTCAGCTATATGTCTTTGTTTCCCTTGTCTTGGAATACTTTATTTGTCTTTAAATTCATTGCCTTAGGAGTTTAGCAAATGCAGCTGTTGTTTAAAGCTTTCCCTTTGAAGTGTGCAACATGTTAAAGTATCAATAGACATGTAGCAACCGATGATGTTGGTTATCTTCAACATGTTCAAATAGTTGACCTGAAATTTGGGAAGATCCAGTCGTGTTGATGTGACTATATTGAATAACCATATTGTTGTACGATAGATCGATACATGACATGGTTTTCTTTGAGTCAGAGAAGATATCTATAAGGTTGTTTGGTAGGTGACATAATTCATATGAGTCCAACATGATGCTTTCTGCAGTTCATGACTTAGCTTGGCCATCCTTTAGAAAGGATGCTTGGTTACTCTTTCGCGCTGTTGATTTAGCTTGAATACGAATTAATGCTGCCAATTTGTCCGATTTTGATCCCTGAGAAATGTTTGTCGAATTTTTCTCCTAAGTCTGCTTTATTGGTTGATGATAGAGTAGGCTTGAATTTCTGGACTTAGAAGCAGCTCTTTCAGGAAAGTCAGTTCTAGTAATGAAGTGATGAGAAATGGCAGTATATGCTTTTCTGAGCAATGTTATTGTGTAGGATATTGGTTGAAGATGGGAGATAAAGGAACTAGAGCTACTAATAGGTCATTGTAAACTACCAACAACAACAATAACAACATACTCGGTGCAATCACACAAGTAGGGTATGAGAAGGGTAGGATATTCACAAACCTTACTCCTTTGTGGGGTTAGAGAGATTGTTTCTGATAGACCTTCGGCTCAAAAACACGATTATAAGAAAATAAGACAGCAAAAACAAAATACAAAGCCAATGGAGCAACAAATAGTAATAAACAATGAAGAACAAAGAAACTATATGATTCCTAAATAATATTAGTAATAAGGTGAAACAGAAAGGTTAGCCCCTGCCACGCCCACATAAAGTGCGACAACACACGGTTACCTACTAATCTTCTATCCTAATCTTCGACCTCCATATCTTACTATCGAGGATCATGTCCTCACTAAGCTAAAGTTGTTGTATGTTCTATCTAATCACCTTCCCCCAATTCTTCTTCGGCCTACACCTGCCCCTCCTAACTTTTATTACAACCACCTTAAACACCTTCTTAATTACTGACATATCCACACACCTCATCTTTACATAATTTGAACCATCTCAATCTCATCTCTCTTATCTTGTCTGCCTCGGAGGTCATTCCCCTTGAGTCAACTACCCTTGAGTCATAATTTGTAGCGCTCAAATTTGTGTAAGAAGTAAAAGGTTATGACAACAATGAAAGATGTGAAATTTCCTAAAGTTGAGGCACCTTTGTAATGTTTACTCAAAGGTTGCATTTCATTAATTCAGTCTACAGCCTTTGCTAGCAAAAAGTTTGTGGTAGGTACAGTTCTCTAAAGTCAGATTATATTAGTTTGTGATTACCTAGGATATATTATGTTGTGTTTACTGTTTTCATCTCGAATAGTTTGGGATTGAGGCATAATTATAATTATTGTTGTTGCCTCCTCCAGCGTCAACCCCATGGTCATACATACACCTAATCATGTTGTTAGTGTTTAAGAAAAGGACATTGGGCTCACAACTAAGCTAGCTTATGAGGTAAGAATTCTCTATATAAATAGACAGTAATCCATTCCCTCAACCAATTTGAGTCTGTAACATCCTCTGGCGCACAAGCTTGAATAGTGGGAGGGAGGACTATATAACCTAGGGGACAACATTGGGTTAGCTCATAAGGTGATGATCATGTCTTAGTCTGATCCAAGAACAAGAACATCTTTGACTCTGATACCATGTATTCCAACAATGTATGCGTATTTTATTTTGGGTGGTTTTTTTAATTACACAGATGACTTTTAGAATTTTGGCCTTTAAAAAAATGATCTAATTAATGATGTGACCAAATCATAATTGATCACGTGTAAAAAATAGTTTTGCATAATTGAAGTTAAAAAATAATGGCATGGGTGAATCTTTTCTCAAAGTTCGATGACATATTTGAGTCATTTTCCTTATATTTTTCACACTGTCAATACACAAACTCCCCTTAGTTTTAACAATAAAGACATAATATTTGATGTATAAGTTAGGTGTAGACCACAAAATTTAAATCCTACTTTTTGTCGTGAACAAATAGAGATGGCTAATAGAGAGAAACTGTTGTAAAGCAAATCTGCCTAAACCCACAAAACTTTTAGTCCGCATGAATCCATCCTACATAAATTCACCCCGCATAATTTGCTTTAGTTAGTTGATATTATTATTTATTATTATTACAAAAACCTAACACTTGTAGCTTAAAAACTTGACAAAATTTCTCATAGCACAAAGTCAAATCTGACCCGTTGTCATCCCTATGAACAGAATTGTATATTTATGTTGGGAGTTAGGTAAAGGACGAGTCCATATTTCATATAATTCTGAACTTATGTGCTAATAAGAGTTAATATATGCAATAACATACCAATATTTTTTTTTGGTTTCCCACCCGGTGTCCGAAGCCCATGAATTCGGATCGCGCACTGCAGGGCCCATTTGAGGGTGGCGCTCCCAACATGATTTTCTCCATACCGAAGGCTCAAACTCGAGACCTCTGGTTAAGGGTAAAACACTTTCACCACTACACCACAACCTATTAAAATGTACAGTAGATTCATTCAATTGAATTCCTATATAAATTCAATTTTCTTCATTCAATTCCCAAAAATTTGAGATAAGATTAATAATATTCGTTGAAAATGGCGAAAGCAAAAGTGACGATGGAGGTTGGGAACGACGGCGTTGCGGTAATTACATTCGTCAATCCGCCGGTGAATGCCCTTGCTATTCAAAGTAAGCTTAAAATTCATCGAAAAGGAATTTTGATTTGTTTTGTTGAAGCGGAATTTTGATTTTGAGTTTTGATTTGGTTGTAGTTTTCGCTGGGTTAAAGGAGAAATGGAATGAGGCAGCTATGAGAAATGATGTCAAAGCTATTGTACTCACTGGTAAAGCTCTTGATCTTCCTTTATTCTTCTTCTATTATGGTTTATTTCTTCGTCTTACTGTTTTTTTTAAAAAAATAATTAATTTTTTTAAATTTTGATCTGTTTGATTTTTGATAGGATTTGGTGTTATCAATAAATAGTGATCGATTTAGGAATTTGGTTAAACTTTCTGAATTGCGATTTGCGGAGCTGATGTTTCGATGAATTTTTTTGTTATGATTGCTAGTAGGGGTGTCAAATAGGCAGGTTGGATTGAAATTTGAGATATTAAAAAGGGAAAATTGTATATAATGACAAACTATTAATTCAAATTAAATGTTATAACTACAGTTTGATTTAATTGTGCCCCGTAGCAAACTGTTGTCAATCGCCTCTCTACCTGAAATTCTTGCTTGCCACTCTCCCTCTCTTGCTCTCTAGTCTCTCCCTCGCCTCTCTCGCTTTATACAAACAAAAATGTATAAATTGTATTTCTGTTTGTATAAAGCGAGAGAAAATTGTATATATACATGCGAATACATATATCTACGTCCTATATACTTATAATTATACAATACAAATATTCCCCTGCCCAATTCTCTTTTGCCTTTCTCTCTTTTCTCAGTTTATACAAACACAGATTATACAAAATACAATGTATAATTTATGTTTGTATAAAGCGAGAGACAGAGATTTGATATACAAACGTTTTATTCGATTCAATTGTATACAAATTCAAATTTTATGCAGATATATAAACACATAAAATTGCATTAAGAGGCTGCCAACGATTTATACAAATGAGAGGCTGACAACAATTTATACAAATGGTCTGCCAGCGAATTATACAATTTGATACTCCATAGCAAACATAAAGTTTGCTATGGAGCGCAATTATACAAACTATAACTATAACATACAAATTTGATTTTTATGTTTGCTATATGTGAAAGTTGCTCATAACAAAATGAGTTGAAATAGAAATTGGGTTAGGTCTTGACCCGCCCAAGTTTACTTTGAGCTCAAATTGGTTGGGTTCAAATGGGCTAAAAAATGGGTTGGGTCTTGACCTGCCCAATTTGAGCCTATTAATCTCAATAATTTTAACATAGTGATATTTAATTTTTATAATCACAATTCGAATTTCAGTTCAAGAATTTTTTAAAAAGTAACAAATGGATAGATAAATCCTAAAAGATGTTAAATAGATAATAATTTATACCTTTAATATAGGAACATATTTTAGTAAAACGTTTTAAAACGGGTTGAAATTGGAGATTGAATTGAGCTCAATTGAGGATTCTCTTAAAATGGGTTAGGCTTTAATGGGTTGAGATTGTAATGCAGATTCAATGGAACAGTAATATTGATGAACAATAATCAATGGAACAGTAGAAAAAGGGGAAATTCAGGGAATAGAAAATGAGGAAGACAACTAGTTGCTAAGCTAACTTACAACTAAGAGATATATGGCAAAACAAGATAATCCCATTTCATTTTCATCAGTACAATATATATAGGACCACAACCCTAGCTGATTCATAGAGTATGCTTGCAACAGTGTCCTCACCTACTACTGCTTCTGACAGAGCTATGCCAGCTCATACAAAGATGACTAAAGTGCAATTAAACAAAATATAATACTACTACTTCAGGGATTAAAGTGCTAACTTAACAACTTCAGCCACTTTCATTCTGCATCATTCCTCCATCCTTACGAACTTCCTTGTCCTCAAGGAAGAACTCTGGGAACCTGATCTTCATAGCCGTAAAATCTTCCCATGTAGCTTGCTCTTTGGACATCTCCTTCCACTGAATCAGAACCTGAACCACTGCCTTATTTCCTTTCTTAATCATTCTTCTTCCTTCAATGCTCTGGGGCTCCACACAAAAGGGGCTTGCTATGTCAATGATTGGTGGATGATGGGTAGTGTCTGGTAGTTGATGGCATAACTTCAACTGAGACACATGTATAGTGGGATGGATGGCGACATGAGCTGGTAGAGATAGCTTGTATGCTACTGTTCCAATCTTTTCTAAGATCTGATAGGGTCCATAAAACTTTGCTGACAGTTTATTGAATGCTTGTTGAGACACTGTCACTTGTCTATAGGGCTGAATCTTCAAATACACCCAATCCCCTACCTTCAATTGCCTATCACTTTTATGTTTGTTAGCTAAAGACTGCATCCTTTGTTGAGCTCTGTGTAGATGGAAATTGAGCCTTAAATTCTCTGGTGATCAGACTCTTATCCACTTCTTCTTCAATAGCTTCCCCTGGTAGATATGGCAAATGGATAGGTGGAGCTTGACCTATATAGTGCTTCATAAGGGGTGGTTTGTATAGCTGACTAGTAGGTGGAATTATACCACCATTCTGCTAGTGGCAAGTATAAAGCCCAGTCATGCTGACTATCTGAGCAATATCACCTTAAATAAGTCTCCAATATCCTGTTAAGGACTTCAGTTTGACCATCTGTTTGTGGATGGTAAGCTGAAGATGTGCTCAATGTTACTCCATGTAATGAAAACAGTTCTTGCCAAAACCTACTCAAAAATATGGGATCCCTATCACTCACAATATTTTCTAGCATGCCATGGAGTTTGAACACCTGGTCCATGAATGTTTGAGCCATAGAAACAGCCGTGTAAGGATGGTTGAGTGCCATAAAATGGTAAATTCTCTGGTGATCAGACTCTTATCCACTTCTTCTTCTTCAATAGCTTCCCCTGGTAGATATGGCAAATGGATAGGTGGAGCTTGACCATATAGTGCTTCATAAGGGGTGGTTTGTATAGCTGACTGGTAGGTGGAATTATACCACCATTCTGCTAGTGGCAAGTATAAAGCCCAGTCATGCTGACTATCTGAGCAATAGCACCTTAAATAAGTCTCCAATGTCCTGTTAAGGACTTCAGTTTGACCATCTGTTTGTGGATGGTAAGCTGAAGATGTGCTCAATGTTACTCCTTGTAATGAAAACAGTTCTTGCCAAAACCTACTCAAAAATATGGGATCCCTATCACTCACAATATTTTCTGGCATGCCATGGAGTTTGAACACCTGGTCCATGAATGTTTGAGCCACAGAAACAGCCGTGTAAGGATGGCTGAGTGCCATAAAATGGCCATACTTGGTCAATCTGTCTACCACCACAAGGATGGTGGTTTTCCCCTTAGACTTTGGAAGGCCATCAATGAAGTCCATGCTTATGCAAGACCATGAGGTCTTGGGAATAGCCAAAGGTTGTAAGAGGCCCGGAGTTGCTGAGGCATCATACTTACTTCTTTGACAAACTGAGCACTTCCTAACATATTCATTTACATCTTCTCTGAGATTCTTCCAATAGAAAAGAGTAGCCAGCCTTCTGTAGGTATTCTCCATTCCTGAGTGCCCCCCATTAGTGTTATCATGCCACAGTTGCATGATGTCCTTCCTTAGCTGTGCATCTGCTCCAATAACCAGCTTACCATACTTCCTTAGTTGTTGGTTGGTGTAAGTGTATCCCTTTACTGTTTCACCTTGCTCCTCCAGCTTCTGAATAAGAGATCTAAGCTCTTGGTCTTTGTTCCAAAGTTCCATGATCCTATGAAGCAAAGTGTGATCTGCAGGTGCTACTGAAATCATTAGCAATTCAGTATTCACTTGTCTTGATAGAGAATCGGCAGCCTTATTTTCCCTTCCCTTCTTATACTCTATTTCAAAATCAAACTGCATCAATTTTGCTATCCATTTCATCTGAGTCCCAGTATGAAGTTTTTGCTCCAGTAAAAACTTCAATGCTTTTTGATCTGTTCTGATTAAAAAATGTCTTCCCAGCAGATATTGTGACCACTTAGTCACGGCCATGACTAAAACTAATAGCTTTTTGTCATACACAGATAAACCTTGATGCCTTGCAGAGAGCCCCTTGCTCAAATAAGCCAATGGATGTCCATCCTGCATCAATACTGCCCCTATACCGTAGTCACATGCATTTGTTTCAACTACAAACATCAATGTACTATTAGGCAAAGCTAGCACAGGAGCACTTACCAGTGCTAATTTCAACTTCTCAACAGCTGCAGTAGCCTTGTCACTCCAATGATACCCCTCCTTCTTCAAAAGATCAGTCAACGGCTTGCTAATGACCCCATAACCTTTGATGAACCTCCTATAGTAACCAGTTAATCCAAGAAAACCCCTCAACTCCTTTAGTGTTTTAGGTATTGGCCAATTTTTAACAGCTTCTATCTTTTTTGGATCAGTAGCTACACCCTCAGCAGAGATGAAATGACCAAAGTACTCCACCCTTGTTGCCCCAAATGAGCATTTAGCCTTCCTCATAAACAACTTATGTTGTACCAGCAAGTTGAAAGTGATTCTCAAATGCTGCAAATGTTCTTCCAAGCTCCTGCTGTAAACCAAAATGTCATCAAAAAATACCAAAATAAACTTCCTTAGGTAATCTTTGAACACATGGTTCATTAACCCTTGAAAACTAGAAGGTGCATTAGTGAGACCAAAGGGCATCACTAAATACTCATAGTGTCCAGCATGTGTCCTGAAAGCAGTCTTCTGTACATCTTCCCTTGTCATCCTAATCTGATGATAGCCAGAGCTAAGATCTAGTTTAGAGTAGATCCGTGAACCACCAAGTTCATCTAACAACTCTTCGATAATGGGGATGGGAAATTTATCTTTGATAGTCATCTTGTTGAGTGCCCTATAATCTACACACAACCTCCAAGACCCATCTTTCTTCCCTACCAATACCACTGGTGAAGCATAAGGACTAGAGCTTGGCCGCACAATGCCTTGATCCAACATTTCTTGCACCATCTGATCAAGGACATCTTTCTGTCCTGATGAGTACCTATAACACCTAGCATTGACTGGATTGCTACCTTGCTGCAAGGGAATCTTGTGGTCAAACACTCCTCTATGAGGTGGCAAGCCCTTGGGATCCTGAAAGAGTATCTGAAACTCCTTAGTTAATTCCAAGATAGGATTAGCACTAGCATCGGCCTGTGGTTCCTCTCGTTGTTCCTGATCAGTTGGCAATACCCTGATCATGAAAAGTTGACAGCCATTTTGGGCTAGCTTGTCCAACTTCTTGGCCTCCACAATTCTAGTTTTCTCTCTAGTACCTTGTATTACCACTTCCTTGCCTTGATACCAGAACCCCAACGTTAACTTCTGGAAGTTGAGTTTGATGTCTCCTAGAGGAAGCAACCACTGAACCCCCAAAATCATATCGCAAGAACCTAGTGACAGCAACAAAAAGTCATCCTGGAATGTGAGCCCTTGCATCATCCAAATGAAGTTTCTACAAACCTCATTAGTCTGTCTATTGCCACCATCAGCTACATTCACATACTATGGTTTGATCAATTGTGTATCTCCCTGCAACTTCTTAATCAGCCTATCATCAATAAAATTATGTGAGCTTCCAGGGTCAACCAATATGTTTAGAGGACCATCCTTAGTATAGCCCATGATTCTAAGTGTATTGAACCCATAGATTCCATTAAGAGCATGTACAGATATTTCACAATTCTGTTCATGTCCCTCATCCTCTTCATAGTTATCATGATCCTCCTGCACTTCTAACATTTGGTCTTCCTCCCCATCTTCAGCCACCTCTAACAAATATAGTTGTTTGTTAGAGCTGCACTTATGACCAGGCACAAACTTCTCATCACAGAAGAAACACAGACCCTTCTGCCTTTTCTCACTCATCTCAGTAGGTGTGAGCCTTCTTGAAGTCTTCCTGTTCAGACTCACAGATGAGTCCTTAAATGGTTGGCCTTCTCGTTTGCTTCCTGCTCCCTTGGAAAATGAATTATAGTTCTCTGCCTCCTGCTCCCTTGGAAAATGAATTATAGTTCCCTGCCCTTGACTGAGAACCCCCTGCAACATATAGAGATGATCTAGTCAACTTCAACTGGGCATTTACCTGAGCCTCAGTGTTTCTTGCTAACTGGTAAGCTTGTGGTAAGGAACAGGGCCTATGATTCTTAACAGTAAATCCAATCTCAGGTTTCAAACCAGTGATAAAAGCACTAATAGCATACTCAGGGAGAATAACCAATCTGGTCATAATCCTATCAAACTCCTTTTGATACTCATCAACCATACCAACCTGCTTGACTAGTTTAAGTTCAGACATAGGATCAGTATACTCAGCCCCAAATCT
Source organism: Solanum tuberosum (assembly GCF_000226075.1). Lineage (NCBI taxonomy): Eukaryota > Viridiplantae > Streptophyta > Magnoliopsida > Solanales > Solanaceae > Solanum > Solanum tuberosum. The sequence continues at coordinate 1,475,547 of NW_006239064.1, forward strand.
GTCCATTAGAGCATAAACATACTCCTCCCAAGCAGGGTAAGGTAAGTGAGATCTACTTTTCAAATAAGCCAGATGCCATTTTATAGCTATATCATCAAAATGAATAATTCTATAGCTATATCATCAAAATGAATGGATGCTACCTTAACCTTCTGATTATAAGCTACTTCATCCATCGAAAAGTATTGTTCCACCTTACACAACCATGCTCTAAGGTTAGTTCCATTAAACCTAGGAAATTCCATTTTGGTGAACCTGGTCATTGATTGGTTTCCTGAGCAGTTTCCAGGTGATGCTCCAAATGATACCCCTCCCTGAGGACCTGCAACATGTGGTCCTTGATTCATCCCTTGTGAAGCATGTCCTTGAGGTGTGGTTGTTTCCATATTAGCTTGAAAAGGAGGCACAGACCCCCACCCCAAAGGATTCATTCCTGGTGATTGTTGCATTCGATAGTTCTGATTCATCCAAGCTACAGGGTTCCCAGATGGAGTATAGATGTCTCCACCACTCTCTGTTACTTCTGTTATGATCAATGAGACGATGTGTGCAAATGCAAATCATGAGACGAGGTGTGCATTCTATTCAAACACTAGTTAGTACACGCTCATAAGTAGACTGATTTGCGCTTGCCCATAGTTAAGTTACCTCATGTGCTGGTCTCATTATCTTGGTATCAGGATCGTCAAGGGACTCGCAACAATATAATGTGACAAGTAGTCAGCCATGCGAGGGATTGCAAATAAAACCGGAAAGAACTCCACGGGAAATCCCCTGTTACGCAACAATGTATAATGCAGATTCAATGGAACAGTAATATTGATGAACAATAATCAATGGAACAGTAGAAAAAGGGGAAATTCAGGGAATAGAAAATGAGGAAGACAACTAGTTGCTAAGCTAACTTACAACTAAGAGATATATGGCAAAACAAGATAATCTCATTTCATTTTCATCAGTACAATATATATAGGACCACAACCCTAGCTGATTCATAGAGTATGCTTGCAACAGTGTCCTCACCTACTACTGCTTCTGACAGAGCTATGCCAGCTCATACAAAGATGACTAAAGTGCAATTAAACAAAATATAATACTACTATAACTTCAGGGATTAAAGTGCTAACTTAACAACTTCAACCACTTTCATTCTACATCAGATTGAACCCAATTCAAATTTACTTGAGCCCAACCCTTAAAATTCTGGACAGATTGGGCGGGTTATCTATGTTTGGGTTCATTTTTTACACCCCTAATTGCTAGTAACTATTTTTTTTTTGTTTAAATGAAATTTTTGTTTGATCTTGGATGGAATTTAGTATCAGTAAGTAGTGATTAGTTTAGGAGTTTCGTTAAGCTTTCTGAATTGCGCTCTGCGGAGCTGATGTATGGATGAATTTCAGTTATGATTGCTATTAACTGTCTTTTTTTTCCTCAAAAAGAAATTTTTGTTTGAGCTGTTTGATTTTGGATAGAATTTAATATCAGTAAATAGCGATTAATTTAGGAATTTAGTTAAATGTTTTGAATTACGAATTGCGAAGCTGATGTTTCGATGAATTTCAGTTACGATTGGTAGTAACTTTTTTTTTGGGAAAATTCATAAGTACCCCCAATCTATGTCCGAAATTTCAGAGACACATTTATACTATACTAAGGTCCTATTACTCCAAACTTATTTTATAAATAATTTTCTATCCCTTTTCGGCCTATGTGGCACTATCTTCTGGACCCAGCGCGTGTTGACAATTTTTTCAAGTTATCTGGTTGATAGTGCCACGTAGGCCGAAAAATGGTAGAAAATTATTTATAAAATAAGTTCGAGGGTAACAATATTTGAAATAATGTAGCTTATTGTTTGTTGTGTTAATGTAAGTGATATAACAATAATTAAAATTATTAAAATTCTCTCCGAAAAGTGATCTGTATTTCTATTATTCTCTCTAGATAGACGCTCGTCTCAAAAGAAAAAGAATTCAAAGCATGATTATTTAATAGAAAATAAGAAGGAAATAATCATTGAGATATGAAACAAATGAGCAACAAATAGTAATAAATACTGAAGGACAAAGAAACTATGTGATTCCTAAATAATATTACTAATAAGGAGAAACAGAGAGGAGGTTAGCCCCCTGCCTTCTTACACATGAAGAGTGACAACACCCGATCATATATTCAGTAAATTAAAGTTGTACTATGTCTTAATAGTCACTTTTTTATTGACACATTCACGCACCTCCTTTTCATAAGGTCCTAACTATTTAGTCTTGCGTCTCTCATCTTGTCCGGCATGGAAGTCACTCCTATCTCGTAAATTACAATAAGTCTTTATTTATAGCATGCAATTTTGTGCAAAAATTGAAAAAATTATAACCGCAATGAAAGATGTGAAATTTCCCTAAAACTGAGGCACTTTTTTTAATGTTTACTCAATGCTTGCATTTCATTACTGCAGTCTACAGCCATGGCTAGCGAAAGTTTGTGGTAGGCCACAGTTCTCAAAAATCAAATTATATTTTAGGTTGTGTTTGTTCTTTTCATTGGGAATAGTTTGGGATTGAGGTATAGTTGTAATTATAATTTGTGGTGCGCACACTTTTTATGTCACATCAACATTTAAGGTGTGTATTACACTCTTTATGTCACATCATCATTTAAGGTGTGTTTAGTTCATTTTAAAATAGATTTTTTTTGGGAGGGGGAGGATAATAGGATCTTAGTTAAATTTAGGTGTGTTGTTGATTTTTGGTATAGTTCAAGGGGTACTTATGCCTTATTACAATAATTTATATAAAAGTGTTTAACTACGTGTGGAGTTTAAGAAATTAAAAAGACTTTTAAAATTCATGGTCTAAAATAAGTTATATATATGTGTCGTGTGTAAGTAATCTCACAAATAGATTCACATACACCTTGTATATGAGTCATGTTATTATGTTGAATAACAAGCCTTTAAAGGTTAGATTGATAGTTTGAAGTTAAATTATTACTTAATATATTAACGGAATAAGGCCTAAAATACCATGAACTATTGAAAATAGTACAAAACTACCCTTCATCCACCTATTGACTCCTAAAATATCCTTGTCAACCAACCACCTATTGGCTCACAAATATCTCTACCATCCACATTTAGGTCCAATATTGATCACTTTTATAGCGAATTGTAATTTAAATAATTCAATCAAATTTTTTTAAATACGTGGTGAGTGGTGACCATCTATTGTTTACAATTTTATTACTTAAATTAATTTACAAACCCACCTATTTCTAATTATACCCAATCCAAATTAACTACACTCAACACAAATTAACTACACCCGATTCAAATTAACTATACCCACCCTAAATTACATTTACCCGCTGATTAAAACAACTACACATTTCACTCCCAACGTTTAACTTCCTCTTCCAACCTCTTTCCTAAATATATTAGCCTACAATCTGGAAAAACACTACCTAAATACACTCATATATCCCTTTCGCTAAACATTCATCTGACTAATAGTGCCTTACTAAAACGGGCATAACTTTTTACTCCAAACTCGAAATGGGGAAACTTAATGGCGTTGGAAACAGGACCTAAAGACCTTTAATTTAATAGGTAATGCGCTACCTAATTCATTATGTGATGAGAGATATGATTGTTTGAAGTTGACACAAAACTTAAAAGCTGATAGGTGACTTGTATGGACCCCTAAACGGACCGTACAAGCCACCACGTGCCGTCTAGGGTCCCGTCCAGGTGACCCCCACCTTGGCAGCCTTTGGACGGTTGGCCACCTTGCCATAAACAGGTCGTGGACCCCTAAACGGATCGCTTAGAGTTCCATGAAGGGTCCATGGTCCATTTTGGTTCGTGAACTTGCTTGTTAGCCCTCTTTAGACCTTCTCAAAGTTCGAGATATTACATGAACGATTCAAATCTTAAGAGTAGAGCTGCGAGGTATTATAGAATGATTCAGGTCTTAGCTTAGAAATTTTCGGAGTGTTACATTCGCGAAGGTCATGATCGCGAAGGTTAGGCCACCTGGACCTATCCCTCGCGAAAGCGATCAACCTCTCACGATCACAAGGCACACCAGGTACCAGAAAACCAACCAACATAATTACACAATAATCAACAAAAGGACCTTCAAGATTCGTTTAGAGCTTCGTACACACAAATCACATGTGAAAATCGACTATATTCGACATTCCGAATTTAATGGAACCGTCAAAACACGAATCTGAGGTCTCCTTGATCCGACATCTATGAAAGTCACAAGAAACTAACACAATGCCTAAAAAGGCTAAATTAAGCTCGGAACCTCCAAAAAATCCACCAACACCATACCTAGGCCTAAAATGTCAAAAATAACTTTGTTAGCCGAAGTAGACACGTTAATAATCTCGTCCCCACCTAGGACTGGCAGGGGGACCGGGTTGGTCCGCCCCTTCCTGCAACCGGTTCGAGAACCGGCTCGCCGGACCCGGTCCCGTCCATTTTCGCGGGTTGGGAGGGTTTCGGGATAGGGGACCGGTTAGGGGCCGGTTCACCCTTTGGGCCCGGTCCTGGCCCGGATGAACCGGGCCCGCCCCCCGACCCGCGCCCGATTCGAGAACGGACCCGGTCCCGTCAAATTCTCGCGGGATGGGGGCCTTCGGGATAGGGGACCGGTACCGGTCCGGTTCACCCGTTGGTCCCGGTCGACCCGGCCCGGATGAACCGGCCGGTTCGCGGGATCCCCTAACTTTTTTTTTTTTGAATTATATCCATTGGGCAACGGCTAGTGGGCCCCCCCAACAGATTTATTCACTGTTTTTTCCCTTCCTCAACACCCCTACTTTTAATACTTTAATTTAAACCCTCAAGTTATCATAAATACACTTTAACCCACTTTTAATATTACAAATACCCATGTATCTCTTATTATTTCTTACAAAATCATATATTTTCTCATCTATTTTTTATATCCTCTCAAGTCTCAATCTTAAGTCTCAATTTTTTATTCCATTTAAGTCTCATATTATATCATAATACATATATTTCAATTCTAAATTTTCATATTATATATCATAATATATATAATTCTCATATTTGCTATCAAGTATTGGAGTTCCAAATTACAAGTTACAACAAACTACAAGCTTCAAGAATCGGTTATAACGTCTGCTATTAACGCAGACGTTTGGTACATTCGTTTCATAATATTTATCTTTTATTTTTCGTCATTAATTTGTGTTATTATTATTTTTATATTAAACTTTACATATAATTAAATATGAGTTCTAACAAAAAAGATACCGGTAAAGGAAAAGAAAAAGAACCAAGTGGCATTAGTAAATTATTTAATTTTAATAAAAAAAAGTAGTAAGGAAAAAAATAAGAGTAAATGTGGTGGTACTTCTAGAGTTAGATTTAATACAAATGATTCTACTTATGTTGATGATACTTCTTATGATATTGATTCAAATGCTCAACTCGATCA
>NW_006239065.1:0-1256 GCF_000226075.1 Solanum tuberosum
CCCAGTCTGATGAGGAGCACACACTAATCGGGTCACCTACTGGGGCTGCTTCCAGTTCAGAGAGACAGATGTCCGGATCCGAGTCTGCCCCTGCCTCAGGCTCCCAGTCTGCCCACTCTTCACAATCAGAGTCTGTCCATGTTTCAGGCTCCGGTTCTAAATCAGCCACAGCATCTGGCGAGAATAACCAAGCGGCCTCGTCTGATGAGGCAACTAGCTCAGAGTCCATACCGGTACCACAGAATGATGACCCCACTCCAGTAGCTGCTGAGCCTAATAGATGGTGCGTAGAAGGCCAATGGCAAATATATAGGGATGCCAAGATGATTAATGACAAACAGAAAAATGGCCAGAACTATTACAGAGGAGCGCAGAGTCCTTACAGGAAGCTTGGACATTGTCCCAGAAATCCACCGGCTGGTTCAAACCTTCACAAATGCGACTGGATGGCTCGAGGACCCAGGGGACGTATAGTGAGGAGATGGTGCGAGAGTTCTATGCCTCATATGCCGAAACTCTCCGCGGGTCGATTACCAAAAGGTCAAAGCTCTTAGCCCAAGACCCTCTCACTTCCACTATGGTTCGGGGTTGTCCGGTGGACATATCACCTGCCACCATTAGTCGTTTCCTCTATGGTCCTACCACAGGTCACTCTTGGTCGCTTAACACTTCAGAGTTCGACTACCGATGGGATAGCGTACGGAGTGGTGCTTTCCAGAGGAACGCTGAGCAGCGAGAGGCTGTTATATTATGGTTGGCTAGATACATTGTTGCAGATGGCGAGCGTGCGGAATGGGTTGCCACTCCACGGTTGGGGATCCGAAAGGCCACAATAACTTTTGTAGCCAAGTTCTTCTGGCTGCTGGTACGGAGCAGAGTGTCGCCGACTAAAGCTGATAATTACGTCACTTGGGACAGAGCGGTCATGGTTGCAGCATTGGTAGCAGGTGTCGAGATCGACTTTGCCCGCATGCTGCTGGAAGAAATTCATGAGAGGGCCTTCAGGACATCCAACACTTACCCCTTCCCATGTCTGATTTTTCATTTGTGCAGGGACTCTGGAGTGCCGATCTGGCATTGCGACAAGTTAGTCCATCCTACAGGGGCATTGGACATCGGCCTTATTCGAGATGAGGCAAATGTGGCAGCACCTCGCAGAGAGCCCCAGATTGAGGTACCTCCCTTGGGTCCCGATCTTGCAGACACAGTGGGGCAGGCACAGGGCGGTGACCCCATTATCCCAGATCACACCGGCG
>NW_006239065.1:4574-7834 GCF_000226075.1 Solanum tuberosum
TATTACTAGGATTACTGCGTTATGAGATTGTGGGGAACACACATACCCTAGTTACTTCTCTTATCTTGATAACAACCAAAGTTGAGTTTGATTATTGATTACTTATTAAGTTCTTACTATTTGTTTTACACAAACACAACCCCACTTTTATTACCTGTTTCTGGAAATAATTTGACTAATTGAATATAATTGTTGGTTAAAGTAAAGTCTAAACCATTTTCCTCGTAGGATCGATCCCAACCTACAAGTTGGGTTCTTTACTTGATAACAATCGCTTATACTTCTATAAGGAGGTGTAATTTGAGCGTATCAAATTTTAGTCTAGGGGGGCTACTGCCTAAGTCTTCACGAATGTCCCCACGGCCCGTCATCAAGACCACGGACCGTGAAGGTGCCCGTGGTCTGATGTCTGGGCCTGGTGACTTCCAAGTTGTGACCATGGGCAGGTCAACGGACCGTGGACCCTATCACGGTCCGTGAACCCTGCCGTGGTTCACTGCTTCAGGTAAGTTCTGTAATTTTTTTCTGGGTCTGGTTTTCGAGGTGTTACAATATCTCCCCCTTGGGATCATTCATCCTCAAATGAAGACTAAACTAGCTGAAATGGAGGGAATGATCTACAACCCTACCACAAAACATTGAAGACTGATTTTTGACTGAACTGAGTTCCAAGAACATGCAAATACGCTGAAAATGCAGGTACAAACTGAAGAAACATGATGCTAAACTGATTTTACGCATGAATGACTGAAAAACTGAAGAGGAACTAATAACTCAAGCTGGAGTGGAATCGGAAGGAAAGAGGTGATGATACTTGGACTTCGTGGATGCTTCTGCTTCCCAAGTAGCTCCCACCACGGACCAACTCCTCCACAAAACTTCGACTGAAGCGACTTCTTTTGTTTCTCAACCTGCTAACCTGACAATCAAGAATCTCAACTAGTATATCCTCATAAGAAAGACTGTCTTTCACAGCCACACTTTCTAATCGCACTACAGATGCTGGATCACCCATAGACTTCTTCAATAGTGAAATGTGAAAGATTGGATGCACTACTGCTAATTCTGCTGGCAACTCTAACTCATAAGCCACTTTACCAATCCTTTTTAGAATTTTGTAAGGGCCTACATATGTGGGACTAACCTTTCCTTTCTTTCCAAATCTCATCTCTTTCATAGGCGACACTTTCAAGAAAACCCAATCATCAACTTGGAACTCTAGTTCCTTTCTTCTCACATCTTCATAAGACTTCTAGCGACTCTGGGTTGTCTTAAGTCTATCTATAATGAGTTGCACTTTCTCCATAGCATAATGGACTGAATCTGGTCCTATCAAGGCTGCTTCACCTACTTCAAACCAGCCAATAGGAGATCTGCATCTACGCCCATACAATGCCTCATAAGACGCCATCTAAAGCTGGAATGGTAGCTATTATTGTAGGCGAACTCTATAAGAGGAAGGTGATCATCCCAACTACCCTTGAAGTCGATCACACAAGATCTCAACATGTCCTTTAAGGTATGAATGGTACGCTCTACCTGATCATCCATCTAGGGATGAAATGTTGTGCTAAGATTAACTTGAGTACCAAGACCTTTCTGAAATGACTTCTAGAAATGAGAGGTAAACTGAAGACCTCTATCTGAGATGATAGACAAAGGAACCCCATGCAACCTGACTATATCATTAATGAAAATCTTGGCGTAGTCCTCCACCGAATATGTAGTCTTGACCGCCAAAAAGTGAGAAGACTTAGTGACTCTGTCAACTATCAACCAAATGGAGTCATGTTGTCTACGAGTACGAGGTAAACCTGTAATGAAATCCATGTTGATCACTTTCCACTTATAAATAGGAATGTCGATCTCTTGAGTCATTCCCCCTGGTTTCTAATGTTCTACATTCACTTGCTGACAATTGGGGCACTTAGCCACAAAATCTGCTATGTCGCTCTTCATGCCATTCCACCAAAAGACTTCCCGCAGATCACGGTACATCTTAATGGCACCTGGATGAATAGAGTACCTGGAATTATGGTCTCTGCAAGAATATGTTGTCTCAACTTGCCCACATTAGGAGCACATAATCGACCCTGTTAGCGAAGCACACCATCTCCCCCTTGGGAGAAAACCTAAACTCTCTGTTGATGGACTGCACCCTTGAGTTCAAGAAATATCGGATCACTATCTTGCTTTTCCTTAACCTCTGCTACCAATGACGATTCTGATCCATTCTGAACTGTCACACCACCATCTGATACACTCATGAGACAAACTCATTGACGAGCAAGTCTGTGAACATCCTTCTCTAGCTCTTTTCTTTCTTCCTCAACATTGGCTACACTACCCAAAGATAGTCTACTAAGGGCATATGCTACTACATTTTCCTTACCCAGATGGTAATGCACACTCATGTCATAATCCTTGAGGAACTCAAGCCATCTTCTCTGGCGAAGATTCAAATCTTTCTGGGTGAACACATATTAAAGGCTCTTATGGTCTGTGAACACATCTACATGAACACCATACAAGTAGTGTCTCTAAATCTTGAGTGCAAACACCACTGCTGCAAGCTCAAGGTCATGAGTCAAATAGTTCTTCTCATGCACCTTAAGCTATCTGGAAGCATAAGTTATAACCTTACCTCACTGCATCAACACACAACCTAGGCCAACTCTGGATGCATCACAATAGATAACATAACCGTCTGAACCTCTAGTAGAGTCAAAACAAGAGTTGTAGTCAACCTAGTTTTTAGTCCAACGAAGCTTTTCTCACAATCATCTGACCACTGAAACTTAACCTTTTTCTGAGTCAACCTAGTCAATGGAGCGGCTATGGATGAAAATCCTTCCACGAACCTTCTGTAATAACCTGTTAGACCCAAGAAACTTCTGATATCTATAGGAGAGGTAGGTCTAGGCCATTGTTTCACTACTTCTATTTTCTGTGAATTCACTCGGATTCCTTTGCTAGACACAATATGACCAAGAAAAGCAAATGATTGTAACCAAAACTCACACTTGTTAAATTTGGAGAATAACTGGCGATCTTTGAGAGTTTGCAGAACAACTCTCAAAGGACTCGCATGTTCTTCCTCATTCCTAGAGTAAATGAGGATATCATCAATAAAGACGATAACGAACAAGTTCAAATACTGCTTGAACACTCTGTTCATCAAATCCATGAAAGTTGCAGGAGCATTGGTTAGTCCAAATGACATAACTACAAATTCATAATGACCATACCAAGTTGTGAAG
>NW_006239065.1:7994-48113 GCF_000226075.1 Solanum tuberosum
TTCACCTACCTATAGTCAATGTACATTCTAAGAAAACCATATTTCTTCTTTACGAACAATACTAGTGCACCCCATGGCGAAATATTAGGTCTGATGAAGCCTTTATCTAGAAGGTCTTTCAACTGCTCTTTCAATTCCTTAAGCTCAATTGGAGCCATTTTGTAAGGAGGAATAGAGATAGGCTGGGTGTCTGGAAGGAGATCAATTCCAACGTCTATTTCCCTTTCGGGAGGAACTCCGGGAAGATCTTTTGGAAACACTTCTAGGAACTCATTAACCACAGGAACTGACTCAAGAGTGGGGGTTTTGGAGCTTGAATCCTTAACCTGAACTAGATGATAGAGATAACCCTTAGAGATCATCTTTCAGGCCTTAAGGTAAGAAATGAATCGACCCATAGGCACTAAGCTACTACCCTTCCATTCTAAGATTGGTTCGTCTAGAAACTGAAAATGAACATTCCTAGTTCTACAATCGACTGAGGCATAACAGGAATATAACCAATCCATGCCTAGAATGACATCGAAGTCTACCATTTCTAACTCTACAAGATTTGCTGAGGTGACTTTCTGGGAGACTGTGACAGGGCAATTTTTGTATACCCGTCTAGCTATAACTGGGTCACCGACTGGAGTAGAGACTGAGAAAGATTCTGAGAGTATTTCTGGACTAACATCAAACTTAACTGCTATATAAGAAGTAAAAAAGGAAAGAGTAGCCTCTGGATCTAACAAAGCATAAACATCGAGATCAAAGACTCGTAACGTACCAGTGACTACATCAGGAGAATCTTCCTGATCCTAGCGAACCTGAAGAGCATAAAGCTTGTTCTGGCGCTGTCCGCCACCTATACCAGATGAGTTACCCTGCTGAGTTGGGGGACTTGTTGGTGCTGCTGAAGTTGTAGACTGACCTCTACCATTTCCTCTCTGACCCTGTTTAAAAGGACAATCCCTCAACCTGTGACCAGACTGACCACATCCAAATCATCCTTCATTTCCTGTGAGGCACTCGCCCGGATGGTTCTTACCACACTTAGGGAAAGTTGGGTAGGTTTAGGTACCTGTAAAACTCCCCTAAGACTTAGAGCCTGATTCCCTACCTTTCTGATCTTGTCTGAACTTGGAAGATGGAACACTAGCTGATGAAGGTTCTGGAGCTGAAAATTTCTGCTGACCCTGCGAGCAATTTCCACCACCCGATTTCTGTTTAGAATAGTCATAGTTTCCAATCCTAGCCTTCTTGTTCTCCTTGGCCTGTTCCCTAAGCTTATCACCCTCAACCTGCTGAGCATGAGTCATAAGCCTAGAGATGTTCATATTTTCCAGCAACATAGCATTTCAACACCCTGTCTTCACCAAGTCTGACACTCCATATAGAAACTTATTCATCTGAGCCCTGGAATCAGCAACCATATGAGGAGCATACCTGGAGAGTTGGGTAAACTTGAACCCATACTCTTAGACTGTCATGTTACCTTGCCTTAAGTTCATAAATTCCTGAGCTTTCGCCTCCCTTAGCTCTCTTGGGAAAAACCTGTCCAGAGAAGTCTCACTAAAACAATCCCAAGTGATAGGAGTTGCATCTGTACCCCTGTTCTCTTTCCACTGAGTATACCAAATATAAGCCACATCCTTAAGTTGGTAAGATACTAACTCAACCCGATCATTCTTAGTAACCTGTATCACTTTAAAAATCTTATTGACCTCATCAATGAAGTTTTAGGGATCTTCACCAATCTGCGATCCTAAGAACTCTGGGGGATTCATCCTAACAAAATCTCGCACTCTAGCTGTAACTGACCCAACATTAGCATTTGCCTGAACTGGAACCTGCTGATTGTTCTGGTTGGTAACACTCTGAGCCAACATCTGAATGGCGTTCTAGAATCCTGCATTCGAAACTTCTTGATCTAGGACTAGAGGAGCTGCGTTTACATTCCTGGCATTCGCATTTCTGGCGTTAGCTCTACGAGGAGGCATGATCACTGAAACGTAGAACGTCGAGTTAGAACCAAATTAGATCATACCTTTCACACGATAAGAGTAACAAAAAATGAAGATTTTTCCTAAAACACGTTGCATCCTCCCTCACATTAGATATGGTGCACTTTACACCCATGAAAAGGACTCTACTTAGTGCAGCCTTTCAGAAATCCTAGGACTCTCAAATCTAATGCTCTGATACCAAGTTTTTCACGCCCCAAGCTACCCCTGAGACGCGGACACGGGACCTAGGATCACAAGTGACCCCAAGCTAACTCTGTTGGCATGACATTAGCATACAAAAAATAATAATAACTGATGCCGAAGCTAAATCATGAAAATGAAAGTGATGGGGAACACCCATTTACTAAACTGAACATATCAAATTTGAGAGTTTTAATACAAAAGAAATATCAAACTCAAAAAACTAAGCTGAATCTAACTATGTCTGAAATAAGCCTCTAAACTGACTAGAAATATTGGGACATGCCCCAACTAGATCTAGCAAAACTGAAACTAAAGACTAAAAGCGATAGAGATAAATATGTCACCAGTCCTCGAAGAATGACGACTCACCACTGATGTTGCTGAACTGAAGATCGGGAATTGATCTAAGCATGATCTGGATGCTGAGAACCTGAACCTACATCACGAGAAGATGTAGCGCAGAGTATGCGTCAGTACTTGTAAAGTACTAAGCATGTAGGATAGAATAAAGCTAAAATAAACATATAACTGAACAAGCAATAAAACAAGAGCAAAATCTGAACATACTATAGATACTGAATGCAATGACCAAATTTATAACATGTTGAGACTGAATACTGGCTATACTGAAATATGGTCAATGCAATGGAGTCTGACTGGACTGTGGAAGCTACTAATAACCGGTAATAAGACCACATGAGCTAAATGTGGAGTCCGATGTATACACCCATCGAGAGGACCCAATACACCCGGCCAAAGGTGTAGAGGCATACTGGCGTGATCAATAAAATGATGCCCACAGAGGGGACTTACAACCTACGTGGCTCGTAGTTCTGGGACTATATGGGTGACTGACCCTAGTCCAACTTGGTATTATGCTACTCCCAATAGATTAAATTATCAACACATTAAGACTGAATTCTATGATATACTAAATAGCTCAAAACTGACAAGCAAACTATGAATGCACGTTATTATACAGATAATGACACATTCAAGACTGAGGCATGTATATCTGAAATACTGAAATATCTGACCTAGCATATGTAATTCAAGAACTAAAGAAATACATAGCTAAGGTTCTGAAATTCATGCAATAAACGAAGTAATAACATGATAATCTGATTTGGAACATATAATTAACTAATTCATGAGAATCTGCTGAAGTTATAGAAACCCTAGGTCTAGTTAATAACAGGGAATCAAGAATCTAACTGAATTCTAGGGACCTAATGGGGGAAAGGAACCCACTAGTGAAATCCGACATACTTGGTGACGAATTCCATGGAGAAATCCTTCGATTTCAGGGCTGAAACTGGAGGAAACTTATTGCGTTCTTAAACTAGGGTTGCTTGACCTTTTCTCCTCTTTCGCTTCTAATTTTCTAAGTTTTGATTAATGATCTGACTTAGGTAAGTTCTAGTTATGTTTCTAGGCTAAAACTAATCAAAACCACGTGGATTAGGGTTAAAACGACATAGTTTAGAGGTCCAACTAAATAGGAAAAGACCAAAAGACCCCTGACTTAAAGCTATAGATGGACTGACTACAGCCCCTTTCACGGACCGTGAAGGTCCCTGTGGTCCTCACTTGGGTTGAGGTCTGGAGGCTCAGATCTGTGGGCTTACTGGTTGGCCTTCACGAGCTGTGTGAAAGACCACAGACCGTCACTTGGGATTGAGGGTCTGAGGGCTAGTCTAGGTAGGCTACTGCCTAAGTCTTCACAGACATCCCCACGGCCCGTCATCAAGACCACGGACCGTGAAGGTGCCCGTGGTCTGATGTCTGGGCCTGGTAACTTCCAAGTTGTGACCATGGGCAGGTCAACGGACCATGGACCCTATCACGATCCGTGAACCCTGTCGTGGTTCACTGCTTCAGGTAAGTTCTGCAAAAAAAAAATGGGTATGGTTTTCGAGGTGTTACAATAATCTCCATTGAAGAAACTACCTAAATTTTGAACTCTAATTCGAGAAGAATTCAAAATTGGGCTCAGTTTTTTCTGATTGAATTTGGGTTAAATAAAGGCCTATTGAAATGGGCGGGGGGTAGGGGTAGGGGTAGGGGTATGACATGGATAATTGAAGAGGGAATGGTAATTAAATTATTTATTTATAAAAAAATTTTAAAAACACTAATTTAAATTATGCTCTTTATATGTTGCCTAAATTAAATTCCTAATATGCAATTTTTTTCTCATTTGCAAATTTCAAGTAATTTATTTGAGTAAAAATGAAAAAGAAATAAAAAATTCTCTCAATACTATACAAATTAATGAAAAACACTGACAATTTAAACATGTTGTGAAAAATGATAAAATTTGACTCTATTTCATAGTTGAAGGGAGTACTTGTGCATTTTCCCTAATTTATTTTATATACATTGTATCATAGTGGATTAACATGTATATGAGATATATAGACAAATTTCGCTGGTCTCCCTCCCATGTCACTCACCTCCCTCATATCTCGCTCGTGAATCTGGTGTCCCAGATACATGTGAATCACACTAGATACATGTATGTAATGTGTATCTAGTGTGATTTTCATATATCTGACTTGACATCTGGTATGAATTATTAAATATAGTAGGAATGTTTGTGTTACTTGATAGTTTTTTATTTTAATTTATAATATTACTTTTAACGAGTAAATATATAAATCTTATTTTGAAAATTCAAAAGATTCTATATCCAAATGTATTGTAAAATTTAAGAAGTTTGAATCCCGAAAAGTGAAAAATATTAGTAAATTGGAACAACAGGAGTGTGTGTGTGTGTATATATATATATATATATTAGAAGGGCAAGGCCCGTGCTTAGCACGGGCCCAATATGATAAATAGCATCAACATTCGTTTTTACATCATGTTATATAAAGATTCACAAGCAAATTAATACAAATGAAAACTAAAATTGTTAAATGAACAATACTGTAATTACATATCAAATTCAATCATCAATGAATAAATAAATATAAAGATGCAAACACCCTTAAATTGTCAATCTACCAGCATACAAATATTGTTTTTTTCCTATCCCTGGAAATGGAAACTACATGTACTATCTAGATAACAACATATTGAATTTGTAATGTTTCCTTTTGACACCAACATCTATGCACCATGTTGATGCACCAAACCTGTAAAACAACATATATTATATATTGTTAAAAACATGAAGCCTACTAAACTAACAAATAGAGTCCGAAATCGAAAGAGCAACAATTTTTTTCGGAAATTCCAAAAGGGTAACTCAATTAATTATGAAACCAAAAGGGCAATAATTTTTAACGCCGTGTAAATCAGGTTTTCTAAAACGAGGCTCAAATTCCAATGAGCCTTGTAAGGCTCAGCCGCCAATGAGCCTTACAAGGCTCAGCCGCTAATGATCCTTGCAGGCTATTATTTAAAAAAAAAACATTCTCATTTTATTTTCTTCTTTGTTAAAAGTCTAATAATAATAATACATAGTCTACTCCCGACATCCCGTATTACCCTATTTTTTACTGTGCTGGAGTATCTACGAGTGTGCCCAACTACACACAAGAAGAAGGTAGTGGCTTTCAAACTCCTAATGTTGTAAATTTGGGTTTTGAAGAATTCAACGAAGGAAATTATGGTTTTGTACGACAACGTCAATTTCAAAACTCACCATTTCATGTTGGGAGATTGAGTTTTTTGACGGTAAACAATATACTCTTTAAATAATTTATAGAATTATTTTATTTATATTAAATTATATGTTAATGATTTACATTCTTTTTCCAGGATGACATGTCACAAAATCAAAATGATGATGAAGTTTGGACCTTCACAACAATATGTATGTTGTTATAATCGCCAAATTTTCAATTTTGACATTTATAAAATATTAATAGAATTCAGTAATAAATATAATTTGGCAGGACATCAACAACCCTGGAAGAACAACAAGGCCACATGTACCTACCACCTGTGGAACCAGTAGACATAAACAACAACAACAACAACAACTGCATCAAGACAGACGATAATCTCTAGAAGTGTTGTCTTTTATATTTTCTATCATGTCCCTTATATGTTCTATCAATTTTTTACAAATTATATATATATAATTGAAGTTTTCGAACTCCAACATATATGCATGGTTCATGTTTACTATAAATTATTTAAAGAGTATATTGTTTTTTTACCTTGATATGAAGTATAATTTTTCTCATGTTTTCAACATATTCATCAATAGGGCATTTCCACCAAAATAAAGTGTGACTAAAGAAGGCTGAATTTTATCATTCTACAAGTGAATAAACTAAATTATAATTTCACATAAAAAAAGTTGAAGAAAAAATAATATCAACTAAGTAGTAAATAAGGTCTAAACTATTGAGTTTAGTTTGTTTGAAAAGCCACAAAGTAATGGCTAGCAATAAGGTCTAAACTATCTTTATGCAACATATAAACAACTATGTATTATTATTCTTATTAGAATTTTAACAAACAAGAAAATAAAACGAAAATGTTTTTTTTTTAAAATAACAACCTGCAAGGCTCATTGGTGGCTGAGCCTTGTAAGGCTCATTGGTGGCTGAGCCTTACAAGGCTCATCGGAATTTGAGCCTTGTAAGGCTCATTGGAATTTGAGCCTCGTTTTAGAAAACCTAATTTACACGGCGTTAAAAATTATTTCCCTTTTGGTTTCGGACTCCTAACAAACACATGGGAAAAAAGGCAAAACCATAGCTATAAAAGTGCTTCAATAAACTACCTTCTATATGTTTATTCTTCCTCATTCAGGGATAACTGCAGATCCAAATTTGCTTTGAATGAGTATACCCCTCATATAGCAATAAGAATTACATTGTCAAAGATACTAAATAAGTGTGTGGATTTAACAACTTTATACCTTTGCAAATGGATACATTTTAAAGTAAATACTTGGGCACTGACTTTAAAAAATATGACACTTACTGTGTTGAAGTTGAACTTTGAAAGTACACCATCCACAAGATATACTTGACCCTTCATAACATTTGCAGAAATATAAGGGAACAAACTTCGACACTCAAGATTACATTGATTCACAGAATTCAATGGCTGAACTTGAAAGTTTGAAGGTAAAAAACAGATTTGAGTGTAAATAGTCATGTCAACACAACATATTGAAACAATTTTGATATTGCGTTAAAACAATCCATAGATACAACTGACTCTAATTAATAAACAAAGGGATTGCATTCAACTATTACTCATAATATGTGTTGGGCCAAAAACGAGGCTTAGTACATAAAGTACATCAGCTTCGACTAATAGACCGATAATAGAGAAGAAGATATGGCCAAACTTAAAAAGTCGAAGCAGTTGATAGTCATATATAAGTTATTTGTATATAACGTACGGTCATGTAAAACGGCTAGGTAATCTTTTCTACCTATAATCCCAAACCAACATTAGGCAATATAAAGTACGCCTGATCATGTAAGGTATGAGATATGTTAACATTCAATATCTTATAGTATAGGCATACTCTATATTTCTTACTAACAAGGTCTAAATAGAATATATTTTCTCCATTGGTGCTGAAAATGTCAAAAAATTAATGAGACACAAAAATATACTTATTAAATAGGATGTCACCCCAACAATAAAAAGTGTAACTAATGCGACACTGAAATATTATACTTACTAAACATATAACGTCACTAAATTAAGAAGTATAAGTTATAGCAAGCATCATAATACTGTCCAAAATCAAGTTATTTAATATGAATACGAACAGGACATTCTTTCATAAGAAATATTTCTCAACAGAATAACAAAAAAAGACATAAAACTTGAGATCAGAAGAATTTCTTTAAGAAATCAATCTCTAGAGGAAACTTATCGACAATGAACACTAAATGAAAGAGGCAAATCCATTTTCTCACCCGCGATTGGAGACTTATTCAGTAGGTCCTCCTATTAAGATTATAAAGTTTGCAAGATAGAAATATTCTATTCAATGAAACACAATTTAATCTACAAAGGGTAAGAATTCGCTTGCGATACACATCCAATATGACATAACTGCAATCTTGTCATATTATTTCACTAATAGATACCTAATTCAGATGGCATATGAACAATGGCGCAACTGTATCCTTATATATCTCTTATATTGGATAAAATCAACTATAATAGCGTAGTACTAAAGGAAAGATTTAGCAGTAAATGTCTCCTTCAATTGGTGAAGAAAACATCCCAAAGAGTTGTTGAAACCTATGTTGCTCGGACTCTTCAAAATTGTCAACGGGTGCAAGTAGGATTCTCCAAAAGTAGTATTTTTTGGAGTATCTGACACGGGTGCGGCAACAAAAATGAAGAGTCCACGCAACTTAGGTTGAAACCAGTAAATCCATAAAATGGAGATGAATATATAATGGTTGAGAACTAAGTAATGGAGAGTCCAGCAAAAAAAAACAATGATTATACAAAATTTGCATATATGTTGTTGCCCTGTAGAAATGACAACATATAAAAGCTCTAAAAGTATGGTTAATACAATATAAGTTAGCAGTAGTGGAACAATTTACTACATGTTTTATCTATTTTTGTTTATCATATTACGCAGTAGTTAAAAATTACATCATCAAAAACAATGGTCAATCAGTCAATAAAACTTCAAACTTTTCAATTGTAGAGTTGAATCATACCTAAAAACTTAAAAATATACGTTGTTTAATAACGTACGAAGATAATTCTAGTTGGTTCTCACTCCATCTTTCTTTTATGATCTGCGTAATGCCAACATCGAAGATGTTAGTCTTCTTATTTAATTTTTTTCTAAAATTCGGCAAAAGATGGTCATATTATTGTACATTCAGAAGTCTAATACGGAACACATTTTTCTTGCAGAAAATTGTAGTTAAAAGTTTTGATGCACAAGTTGATATCACACAAATCAACTTACTTTTCATCATATTTATAACACTACTGTGACATTAGTTGAATTAAACATATCTTAAAGAAGACAAAGTTCTTCCAAGCTTCATATTTTGTTTTTTAGATTGAAAGATTAATTTTTATCTACTATTAATAAAAGGCTGATGTAGGAACAAAGACAGAGAGAAGCCTTGAAGGTGTGACCAAAGAAATTACGAAAATCCCTCTAACAATATGAGAAATGCGAATTAATAGAAGGATGACAATGACTCAATACAAGACAGACAATAGGAGAAGTTGGAAGAGTTGTACAAGGTGCGGTAGGTGCACAAAATGGGCCAGAAAAATCAGGTTAGTTATGCAAGTAAAGAAAGAGGTGAAATACACCTATTTTGTCAATGAAAGAAATTGTTTAGGAGTAAGAGAAGAGTGTAACTCAACTATGTAAAAAGCTCTATGAAATTATTGCCTCAAATGGATGTCACCACTTATAACTAAAGATAAGAAAGATAAAAAACTATGCATTAGTGAGAAGTGAAAAAATCTAGAACTAGACTCCATGATTGAAATCAGATGTATGATTAAGCACTTAGTAAAAATGCCTTTGGGGCAACTTTCCCAATCTCTAGAAACGGCATAGTGTATCTTGTAGGTCTATATTTATTGTAAGTTAAAATTTTATCATGTTGACTCCAAAGTAGGAGAAAACTTTGGTGATGCAATCACACTCAATCGTGATAATAGTAGTTAATCTAGGAGCTAAGGCTCGAAGAAGATGAAGGATAATTCAGGGTACAACCGAGAAGATTAGCTGAGAAGATGTAGAAGAAGAAAGAAAGGAAGATTGATATTATTCATGAATGAGTAAATCAGTACTCTTCATATGTATTTATATAGCTAATCAATGGGTAAAATGACTAAAGAAGAATACAACAAAAGTAACTAACTAACTAGCCTCTTTAACAACTAAACAGTGTTAACTGTTTTCTTGACAGCTGAACAGTGTTAACTAACTAACAGTTTTTCTAACAGATTCCCTTAATTTCAGCTCGAACCCTTGGATTCTTTTAGCTCAACTCCATATACTTGCATCAATACCCCCTATTTGAAGAATAGCCTTGTCCTCAAGGCTGGAATGAAGGAAATCGATGCTGCAACTCAGTGAGAATTTCCCAAGTGGCCTGAGCTGGATCAATGCCTAGCAATTTAACCAACACTTGACAAACAGCCTTATTACCCGTCTTGATCATCCTCCTTTCTAGTATATCCTCAGGCAATGGACAGTAAGGACTAGACATGTGTAACAATGGAGGGTGGTTGAGTACAACAGGTACTGCATGGCATTTCTTCGACTGAGAGACATGAAAAGTAGGATGGATCAATACATCTGCTGGAAGCAAAAGTCTATAAGCAACTTCCCCAATCTTAGCATCAATTAGATAGGGACCAAAGTACTTAGCAGCTAGCTTTTTATAGGGTCTAGTTGCCACAGAGAACTGCCTATAAGGTTGTAGCTTTAAAAAGACCCAATCACCCACACTAAACTGTCTATCAAACCTGTGCATATTGGCTAAATCTCTCATTCTTTGTTGAGCCTTGGACAAATAGAACTTCAGTAAGGCAATAATAGTTTCTCTAGCCTCCAAGGACCTATCAACCATCTCATTAGAGGATTCACCAACCAAATAGGGAAGATGAATATGTGGATTTTGACCATAAAGACCTTCATAAGGGGAGCATTTGATAGCTAAATGATAGGTTGTGTTCTACCACCACTCAACAAGAGGCAAATAAGAAACCCACTCCAAGGGGTTATCTGAGCAAAAACACCTTAGATAAGTCTCTAAGGTCATGTTTAAGACCTCAGTTTGACCGTCTGTTTGAGGATGATAGGTTGTAGACTTATGCAGCTGAACTCCTTGCAAGGTGAACAACTCTTGCCAAAATGAACTCAAGAAAACAAGGTCTGTCACTGTCACTAACCATAGTAGAGGGCATACCATGCAACCTAAACACATTGTCCAAGAAGCTTTGAGCTACAATATGAGCAGTGTAAGGGTGCTGCAAGCAAATCAAAATGGCCATACTTACTCAACATATCAACCACCACCAAAATGACATCCTTGCCTTTAGATTTAGGGAAACCCTCAATGAAATCCAAGCTAATGTCAGTCCAAACACCTTCAGGAATGGGTAGAGGTTGAATTAAGCCAGGATAGGCTGAGGCATCATACTTGTGTCTCTGGCATACATCACATCTGTTAATGAAACTCCTCATATTTGTAACCATGGTCTTCCAGTAGAATAGGGACTGTAATCTCCTAATGGTAGCATCCATACCAGATTGGCCACCATGAGGGGTAGAATGCCACAACTGAATAATGTGTTCTCTCAGTTGATGGTCAGACCCTACCACCAATCTTCCCTTCCACATAAGCTGAGAATTAATCCAATAAAGGATTTATAAGGTTGCACTATCAGTTTAGTGATCAATTTCTGTAAAGCAGCATCAGAAGTCCAAGATTGCTGAATCTGGTAGAAGAGTGTATCATGTAATATAAGCAAGGACAAGGCCAATAACTCTGCACCTTGATTTTTAGAGAGAGCATCAGCAACCTTGTTGTCCAATCCCTTTTTGTATTCAATAGTGAAGTCAAAAGCCATAAGCTTTGAGATACCAGCCACCTAAAAATCAGTGTGTATAGCTTGTTCGAGCAGTTGTTTCAATGCCTTCTGGTCAGTCCTGACTATGAAGGGTCTACTTAACAAATAATGTGACCACTTGGTCACAGCAAAAACCAATTCCAGCAATTATGTATCATAAACACACATGGACTGATATCTAGGGGCCAGTGTTTTACTAATATAGGCAATAGGGTGCCCCTGCTGTATTAGGACAACACCAATACATGTACCATTTGCATCTATCTGAATAACAAAAGGTTTAGCATAGTTTGGCAGAGCCAAGACATGCGCAGTCACTAAGGCTTCTTTGAGAGTAAGGAAAGCTGCAGTAGCTTCTTCAGTCCAAACAAAACTGTTTTTTTTTAAGTAAGTCATGTAGAGGTATGCATATAGCTCCAAATCCTTTGATGAACCTCCTATAGTACCCTGCTAGACCAAGAAAACCTCTGAGTTGCTTGATGGTAGTAGGCAGTTCCCAGGCTTGGATTGCAGATACCTTCTTAGGATCAATTGCTACTCCCTTAGCACTGATAAAATGTCCTAAGTACTCCACTTCTGTTACCCCAAAAGCACACTTGGATGCTTTAGCATACAACTGGTGGTGCTTCATCAGCTCAAACACAATTCTTAAGTGATCCACATGAGCAGACATAGTTCTGCTATAAACCAAAATGTCATCCAAGAAAACTAACACTGACTTTCTGAGAATGGTTTGAAAACTTAATGCATAAGACTTTGGAATGATGAAGGAGAATTGGTTAACCCAAAGGGAATTACCAAGAACTCATAGTGACCTTCATGAGTTTTGAAAGCTGTTTTATGCACATCAGATTCTGCCATTCTCAATTGGTGATAGCCAGCTCTAAGGTCAATCTTAGAGAACACCTCAGCACCCCCTAACTCATCCAATAGATCCTCAATAATAGGGATTAGGAATTTATCCTCCATTGTTAAATGATTCAGATCTTGTAGTCAATACAAAGTCTCCAACTACCATCCTTTTTTCCAACTAACACAACTGGGGATGCATATGGACTAGTACTGTGTTGTACAACCCCTTGGTCTAGCATCTCCTGTACCAACTTCTCAATAATATCCTTCTTCACTCCAGGAACTTGTAAGGTCTATTACTAATATGTATTGCCTTGTCTATGAGTGGTATTTTGTGATCATAGGGTCCTTTATGAGGTGGTAATGCAGTAGGAATATCAAATATACATTTGTATTGTTCCATTAAAGAAACCAAAACAGCTGGAATGTCATTACTTCTGGCTGTGATAGCCTGTATGTGATTACACTGGAAAGTAGCAGATGTGTTTAATGACAACATATAAAATTGTACTTGTTCTGCAGGTTTCTTATTCAACACTTTAGCCTTAGTAATCTTGACTTGAGTGGTTGCCCCTCTCAAAACATGTTTCTTCCCTTGGTGCATGAACTCAATAGTCCTTTTGCTAAAATCAAAGAGGATTCTTCCCAATGTATTCAACCATTGTACCCCCAATACTATATCAATATTTCCTAATGGCAGTAATAGGAAATCAGAAGAACATGAAGCCCCCAGTAACAACCACTGCAGATTCCTACAAATGGAAGCAGTTTGTACCTTCCTCCCATCAGCTACACTAATAAACTGTTCCATGATTGTGCTGGCCTTGCATCCTAGCTTCCTTGCCATTTATTCATCAATAAAATTATGGGTACTACATGTATCAATGAGGATCTGCAATGGTCCTTTCTCATGATTACCAGTGACTCTAATGGTCTAGTACCCAGTGACACCAGTGAAGGCTTGCAATGAAATTGTCATACACTCCTCAGGATTGGCAATGTTATCAATTGCTTCTTGGTCCTGTAACTGATCTTGTTCTAGAGTCTTTTCCATAGTTACATCTCCTTCTTCACACAATTCTACTAAGAACAACTGCTTCTTGGTCTTACATACATGCCCCCTTACATATTTTTCACACAAAGGAAGCACAGTCCTTTGGCCCTTTTCTCATCCATCTCTGTTGCAGTTAAGAGCTTCCTTCCATTAACATTGCCCTTAGTTCCACTAGGTTTGTTATAAGAATTTTCAAAAGGTTTCTTGTAACTAGTATTAGCTGGTATGGGCCTCTATAAATTTTGAGTTCTATGGAAATTTGGAGTTGGTAAAATGGGATTCTAATTTTTTCCAGAAGATCTAATTCCCCAGGAATGAGCTTGTGCCTCAAAAACTTCCTTTTGCAATCTAGCCAACTTGTAAGCTTGCATCAGGGTCTTTGGTGCCTGCATCTTTACTGATTTGTTCAATTCAGGTTTGAGCCCTCCTAAGAAACAACTGATGGCATTCTCATTAGACAAATTCACCCCAATCAGCAGCCTATCAAACTCATCTTGGTAAGCTCTTACATTGCTAGTTTGTTCCAGGTGCTTAATGGCTTCCGTTGAATCTTCATATCCATCCCCAAATCTTTCATTCAAATCTAAGATATACTCAGTCCAAGTAGGATGTACGGCAGTATTCCTGACATTCATATATGACCTATGCCAAGCAATAGCTTCCCTATCTAAGTGAATTGATGTGACCTTGACCCTCTGACTATAAGGAATTTCATCCATAGAAAAGAATTGGTCTACCTTATACAACCATGTTTTCAGATCTTGCCCAGAAAATCTAGGGAAATCTAACCTAGATCATTGAGTGAGAAAATTACTAGTTAATCCAGTCTGAATGTCTCTATTTGTGTTCAACTGCGTCAATTCTCCAGAATTGTAACCTCCAGCAGAAGATTCACCTCTGCAATTATCCAATTCCTTGTCTCTCTGCTTCATACCACCAATAGCTTGCTTGATTTCCAACAATTCCTTATTTGTCCTCACATTTCGATCATTCATACTTTCCATCAATTTCTGCAATTGCTCTTGAATCTGCAAAAAAATATTATCCATGTCCTCTGTTGATCCTTCTGGGTTCTTATTGCGTGTCAAAGCCATGCCGAGGAATGATAGCTCTGATACCATTTGATGCAATCACACTCAATCGCAATGATAACAATTAATCTAGGAGCTAAGGCTCGAAGAAGATGAAGGCTAATTCAGGGTACAACCAAGAAGATTAGCTAAGAAGATGTAGAAGAAGAAAGAAAGAAAGATTGATATTATTCATGAATGAGTAAATCAATACACTTCATATGTATTTATACGGCTAATCAATGGGTAAAATGACTAAAGAAGAATACAACAAAAGTAACTAACTAACTAGCTTCTTTAACAACTAAACAGTGTTAACTGTTTTCTTGACAATTGAACAGTGCTAACTAACTAGCAATTTTTCTAACAGATTCGATTAATTTCAGCTCGATCCCTTGGATTCATTTTGCTTGACTCCATACACTTGCATCATTTGGTCTCATGACAATCATTGTACTTTTTCAATAGGGGTGTGTAAGTATCCAATGTAAGTAAATCTAGTTCTTTTGTTTAGTTAGTTTTGATGATCCACCGAAAGTATTCAAATGCATATCACATCCGTCCCCAACCGGGTGTGTCGAGGACTCGATGCATATGAAGAATTCAAAAAGATGTGGTGGTATCTTGAAAAAACATGTATCAATCAACCAAGTAAGTTGGAATTAAGAGAAGTGTGTACATTTTGTAAGAAAATAGTAAAATATTATGAAGCACTGCAACAATGAAGAAAGATTTGAATCACAATAAAACATTTAAAATAAATTTCTTAACATACCGAGTATATTGTTTACTCGTGAAGCTATCAGGAACATTCTGATTTTACAGCCCAACTTATTCATTATCTAATGTACCGTGGGGACATTAGTATTTTCTTTTCCTGCAAATTATTGAAAAGCATGCATACCAAAAGTAGTTAGCGTAAGATCCTCATAGGTGTATGAACTTTATTATTTTCACAGACCGCATATTTATTGGAAGAAGATAAATCAAAAGATTCAGATAGAAGAAAATATATAGTTGAAGATCTAAAGAAGACACTGGTTATTCATTATTGTTGACCTGTTTGCCTGGACACAATTGAGTGAATCTTTATCAAGTCATCGACCTTCGGTGCACTTAACGCTCTCTAGTCTAATTCAATTAAAAAAAAGCATGACAATGAACTAAAGAGCCTTCGAAATAGAGGTAAAAAAACTAACATGAAACTTTTTAATGTAAGCTCAATATGAAGTAATGGCTAGAATAATTAGAAAGACCCGTTGAGACAAACTCAATTTTAGTTACTGCTTTGCCTTTCTCCTTGCAGAGTAGAAAGCCTTGTAGCAGCAAATAATATGAACAATGTACTAAAAGTCTACAACAATAACATACTCAGTTTTACCCTTATCTTGAGAGATAAAGAAGTTGTTTCTGATGATGTACTAAAGTCTAAATTCTCTTATTTATAAGCCAACAAGGGCTAGGACTAACACAATAGTAAATAGTTGAACTAAAGGCATAATATAGTATACTAAAAATTTGTACCCTACAATTGCATCTATTTCTTTTTTTCTTTCCCATTCAACACTTGTATTGCACTATCTTTTTCATCGAACCACCAAAACCCCTCAAAAGAGTAAAATTGGGTTTTAGACTTTCAGTGCATCGAAGCGTCAGGTTTCTCTTTTTCCTATTCTTTACGCTTTCAATTTCAGATCTTTGTACTTTTAAATTTTGGGATGATTTTTGTGTTTCTCCATCTGGAACTCTCTAAATCTAATTCATTTTTAAGTGAGATTTCATCCTATTGGGCCTAGACAAATTGATCAAATTTTTCCAGAATTTTTTTAATTTGATAATCAAATTTTGTTGTCCGGGTATTGAAAAAATCAAGTATAGTAGAGAAGTTGAGTATGGTGTCAAAGGGTTTAAATGGAGATTCCACCATTGATATCAAGCTGAGTTTTTCTGTTCATGCTCTTAAATCTAATTTTTTGGTTTAGTTATCCAAAATTCTATCATATTTTATTATTATTAACTAAGTAATCGTTTGGTTATTTTATTTCTCAATTTTTTTATCTATAAATTACCTTTCACTTCTAATATTGATGCTAGATCGTTAATACTATTACTAAAAAAATTGTAAAAAATTAAAAGTGCCACAAATAAAAATTACAAATTTCAAATAATCGCACGGGCTTCCCCTTTTCGCTCACACGTCTCCCTCAACTTGTGTGCTTCCCCAGAATTAGTATCTATTTAATGAGGATTTTTTTCAATTAATGATTTTCACTTTATATATATATAAATAATTTAAACTAACATAAATAATTTATTTGTAAAAATATAAAGAAAATTCTTAAATGGAACATAATCAAACTTAGGAGATATTCTAATTAATTAACATGGGATATGATGATGGTAAATATGTATAAATGGGTAGGGATATTTTGATCTTGAAAAAAAATATTTTTTTGCTTCTGCTTTTTTTAAGAAGAAGAAATTTTTAGTTTCTTCCAAATTGTAAACAAAAAAATTATTCTTTTATTTAAAAGTAGTTTTATAAATTGGACAAACACCTTAATTTATAAAAATGAATATATTTTTTTTCAAAAAATATGTTTTTGATCTCCCAGCCGCTTGGCAAAACAAGCTCTTATTACGTAAGAAACAAAGGAACCATTGTTTGATAAATGAGAAAATTATATTTGTGATGGTTGTGTCACGACCCAGGGTACACCCTAGATGTAACATGGCGTACTTGACCCTGAAGGGGTCTCATACCAAGCCCTTAGCATATCATAGCATAAGATAATAAAAAAGTGTGGAAATTTTAAAACATTTTCCATACAATCAAAGTCTTTATAAAAGCAAAGTGGAAGTCTTACTACACTTGTCTCAAACCATCTAATACAACTTTGAATACTCTTGGGTCACAGCCCATACAATAGTCTCAAGACATGAAAATAAAAGACATAAAGGAAATGGTGGATTTATCCTCAATGCTATGAGGACTCACCAAGTCTTCAACTCCTTGCACTTCTAGAAACTTATCTTCAAGAATGAAACTCAAGATCGCCGGACCCTACATTTGATGAGAATGTAGGCAAGAGTATGCATTAGTACAAAATATACTAAATATGTTAGCTAGCATGATCATCATAAGAGCATAACATAAACAGTAGCAAACATAAGACATAAGTCACAAGAATAAGAGACAATAACATAATCATCAACATAATCTCCACCATAGACATAATGTGAGCATAAGTCAACAACATAGGAGATACCACATATTCATAAGCATAGTCCATACTAAAATCCTGATCTTAACATAGGAGAAACTTCATAAGTAACCTTCAAGTCATACTTGTGCAATGCATAACCCCATAATCCCACCTAGGCTAAGTACCCTTTTAGGCCATCATACCTCTTTATCATCTTTTAATCTCATCATTCGCTTACTTCTCATAGAAAAGGGAATCTCTCACCTTTAACCAATCATATCATGGAAGGCAACTATAGCAACAATCCAAGCTAATCATACAATATATAAGAGAACACTTCACGATTAGCTTCAAGTCATACTTGTGCAATGCCTGGATAAAACCCCATAATTCTACCCATACTAAGTACTCTTTTAGGCTATCATACTTTAATGATTACTATTTGTCATTTCTAGACTACCAAGGAATAGCACCCTATTAGTCTAGACCAAGCTACCAAAGAATAGTCACCATGTTGGACTAGACTAGCTACTAAAGAAATAGCACCAGACTAGGCTAGACCATGCTACCATGAAAGACATACTATCATGCAAGTCCAAGCTATACAAGGAAGGGTACAATTTCTCCATCCTAGCTATGATAAAATGGTTTGGCCTAACCAAGACATGCTATCATGCAAGTGTTCTATGAAACTAGTGCAAGCTAACCTTAATGAGGGTATGATCTCTCAATCCAAGACTACCATGAAATGGTCTTGGCCTAACCAAGTCATGCTACCATGCAATCATTCTATAATGATAGTGCAAGCTACCCTTAGGAAGATTATGATTTCTCAATACTAGGCTACCATGAAATATCCTAACACAAGCTACCAAATTTGGTCTTGTCTGACCAAGTCAAGCTATTCATAAAGGGATTTTATATCACAACTTCAAGCTATTCTAGTCTACCATGTTTGATTCATTTTATGTGAAAAAACCTTTCAACCTAGAATTATTTAAGCTTCCACCAACATACCCAAAGCTCAAAATGGCCAAGTAGGGTTCTACTATCAACAACACATAACCATAATAAAGCTCATTCATACTAAATACAACAGCAAAGGCTAGCATATCAAGTCACAAAAGACAAGCAAGTCTAGAATCTAATAAAGCATAAAGCACATACCGGTAACAACATTAGGAGGTCACTCTTGTTCATTTCTAGCTTGAAGAACATAGAACCTATTCTTCTTTTGGGCATTCTCATCCGAACCACTAGAAGCAACTTGCTTACCCTCTCTCCTCATAGTTTTTGCCTTTGGGCAATCTCTCATCTTGTGGCAACTTTCACCACAACTAAAGCAACCTTCTCTACCGGCTAAACACATTCTCTCATGTCTTTTTCCACATGTAGAACAAGTAGGCCATAGGGACTCATTACCAATTTTGGGTAGCTTAGGGTTAGACACGCTCTCTTCCTTATTCTTAGGAGTACTAAAAAAACCTTGTCCGAAAACCCTTTGTCGATTCTTAGAGCGACCATGTCCATCGGACCCATCATGAAAGGACTTATCACTATCCATCCTAGACCTCTTTTTCTCCTTAGATTTCTCCTTTTTGACTTTTGACTCCTCAATTTGTTGAGCGTACACCATAAGCCTTGATATATACATGTCATGGATGAGCATTGTCGTACGACATTCTTCTTCAACCAAGTCGGATACACCCGTCAAAAACCTACTCATCATGTCCCTTAAATCCGACACCATAGATGGAGCATACTTGGATAGTTTGGTGAATTTCAAGGCATACTCCTTAACACTCATGCTACCTTGCTTAAGGTTAATAAACTCTTCCACCTTAGCTTCCATCAACTCTCAGGAAAAGAACCTATCAGAAAATGCTAGTTTGAACACTTCCCACTCTATTGGGCCCGCTCCTACCGGCCTAGTATCTTTCCATTGCTCATACCATATTTGAGCAACATCCCTCAATTGGTAAGCGGCTAGCTCCGCTTTTTTCTACCGACGTCACCCCCATGATAGCAAGTACTTTATAAACCTCATCTATAAACCCCCTAGGATCCTCTTCCACCCTGGAGCCATAAAACTCTGGAGGATTCATATTTATAAAATCCCTTACCCTAGAAGCAGCTATACCCATTATTGGATTCACCGGAGCTACTACCTCCCTATTCACTTGCGCCGTCATGGCTTGGGCCAACATTTGAATTGCCGACCTAAACTCCGCATTTGTGACATTCTCCTCCCTAGGGTTAATCGGAGCTTGGGGAGGAGCTTGGGGAGGAACATGGAGAGGAACCTCTTGCTCCACATTGTCTTCCTCATTCCGCCTAGAATTTGCCCTTGTATTAACCATATCCTGAAAACCATAGGGCACGTATTAGGAGAAAGACCTACTAGAGCCAAACTTTATGGCACGAATTAGAGAATGAAGAAATGAGATTTCCTACTCATCTAATAGCTTCTTATTCATAAATGTGGTGCGCT
Organism: Solanum tuberosum; assembly: GCF_000226075.1. Taxonomy (NCBI): domain Eukaryota; kingdom Viridiplantae; phylum Streptophyta; class Magnoliopsida; order Solanales; family Solanaceae; genus Solanum; species Solanum tuberosum. The sequence goes on from NW_006239065.1 coordinate 28,421, forward strand.
TCACACTTATGAACAAGACTCTACTAGACGTGGTTTTGAGACAATCCTAGAATCACTTTAAAACCTTGTGCTCTGATTACTAAGTTTGTCACGATCCAAGGGTACACCCTAGATGTAACATGGCATACTTGACACCAAAGGGGTCTCATACAATCCCTTAGCATATCATAACATAAGATAACAGAAAAGTGTAGAAATTTTAAAACATTTTCCATACAATCAATTTCTTTATAAAAGTAAGCGGAAGTCATACTACACTTGTCTCAAACCATCTAATACAACTTTGAATACTCTTGGGTCACATCCCATACAATAGTCTCAAAATATGAAAATAAAAGACATAAAGGAAATGGTGGCTTTATTCTCGATGCTATGAGGACTCACCAAGTCTTCAACTCCTTGCACTTCTAGAAACTTATCTTCAAGAATGAAAGTCAAGATCACCGGACCCTACATTTGATGAGAATGTAGACAAGAGTATGTGTTGGTAAGAAAGGTAATAAATATGTTAGCCAGCATGATCATCATAAGAGCATAACATAAACATTAGCCAACATAAGACATAAGTCATAAGCATAAGAGATAATAACATAATCATCAGCATAATCTCCACCATAGACATAATGTGACCATAAGTCAACACAAGGCATAATCCAACAACATAGGAGATACCACATATTCATAAACATAGTTCATACTCAAATCCTCTTAAAATAAGAGAAACTTAATAAGTAACCTTCAAGTCATACTTGTTCAATGCATAAATGAGACCCCATAATCCCACCTAGGCTAAGTACCACTTTTAGGCCATCATACCTCTTTATCATCTTTTAATCTCATCATTAGCTTACTTCTCATAGACAAGGGAATCTCTCACCTTTAACCAATCATATCATGGAAGGCAACTATAGCAACAATTCAAGCTAATCATACAATATATAAGAGAACACTTCACGATTAGCTTTAAGTCATACTTGTGCAATGCATGGATAAGACCCCATAACCATACCCCTACTAAGTACTCCTTTAGGCTATCATATTTTAATGATTACTATTTGTCATTTCTAGACTACTAAGGAATAGAACCCTATTAGGCTAGACCAAGCAACCAAAGAATAGTCACTATGTTGGACTAGACTAGCTACCAAAGGAATAGCACCATACTAGGCTAGACCATCCTACCATAGAAGACATACTATCATGCAAGTCCAAGCTATACAACGAAGGGTACAATTTCTCCATCCTAGCTATCATGAAATGGTTTGGCCTAACCAAGACATGCTATCATGCAAGTGTTCTATGAAACTAGTGCAAGCTAACCTTAGGGAGGGTATGATCTCTCAATCCAAGACTACTATGAAATTGTCTTGGCCTAACCAAGTCATGCTACCATGCAAGCATTCTATAATGCTAGTGCAAGCTACCCTTAGGAAGAGTATGATTTATCAATTCTAGGCTACCATGAAATCTCCTAACTCAAGCTACCAAGCTTGGTCTTGTCTTACCAAGTCAAGATATTCATGAAGGGATTTTATATCACAACTTCAAGCTATTCTAATATAACATGTTTGATTTATTTTAGATGAGCAAACCTTTCAACCTAAAATCATTCTATGTGAGAAGACCTTTCACATTCTACATTCATGCATTCATATGGTTACAAAGTAGGTCATGTGGGTAAAGGCTTTCCACAACAACTCTATCTATTAGTCTACCATTTTCATGCAAGCTATCTCATCATATTAGACTTACTCTAAAAGACCTAATATTCATCATTCACTATATTAGCTTTACTCTCAAAGCTTTACTTCTTACTATCATTATACATATCTAGATTACAAGACTGTAACACCCCGACTTTTTAAAACATCTAAATTAACTCGTATCTTCATGGAAAGACAAGGAGGGTGGGTAATAAATTAAGAATGATGTGCTATGTAATATTGTAAGTGTTCAAGGGTTGTATCTCCAGCTTTGAAGTTAGGTAAGTGAAAAAATAAAAGTTGGCGAAAGTTATCGTAAGTTCCTTTTTAAAAGATTTCTCTAAACTTTAGATCAAATGTCTTGGATGTTTTCTCCCAATATATAAATATTTAGAAGGTCTATCACCCATTAAATCGAAGGCCTATGAGTTTAGTTTGTAACGCACAAAACCCTGTATCCAACCGACATCGGAGTAAAAAGTTATAAGGGTTTTACTATGGGCTGTCAGGGCAGAATCCGGGTCGGGTAAAAAATTTGGTATGTCGGCTTATTCAACGTTTTAAGCCATGAAAACGTTTCTTTTCACTTCCAAACTAGAAAGAAAGCTTAATAGAGGGTTCCTATGGAGTTCTTGCATGATGAAGGTTAGTTTTTGACGATATCTACCATTAAAGGTTGCCCCCGTACCTAGAAACGTGATCTCTGCACGTGGCAATCGTTTTTCCCTTCTATTAGCTGCGTTTGGATCTAGTTTTTGAAGATAATAAATTTGTAGTTATTGATGTTTCTTCAATTACACTTGGTTAACTAAGGTAATCATCTCGGGACTCTTTTATGATTATTTTTATGAATTTCTACGGACGTTTCGACAAGTTGGGGTAATATGGCAAATCTGCCGATTTAAAATTAATTACGAACTGTTTATAGGTGCGTACCAGCTGTGTATATATAGTGTTTGCGAAGCTTAAGACATAAGGAACTTTGAGCGTTCATTGGAAAGGTATGTTAAGGCTATTCCATTCTTACGACATGTTTCCTTAAATCTTAGGAGCAATGTAATTGGGTTGTTATCGTTGTTATACTTGTAGCCATTATTGTTGATTGTTGGCTGCTCAAGTGGATATAATCCTCCCTTATCGGGATTCTTATTCAGTTAGTGGCGTCCCTATGTTGGACACGACTTAGAGGCTATTCGTATAGGTTGCTTATAACTAAATTGCTCGTTTTTAGACTATTGAATTGTTATTATTGCCATTGGGGCTATTGTGGTTAGCTGCAGGAATGTGATCTATGCCTAGAAGGGCTATGTTCTTCCTATGGGGCTATATCAATGCCTAGAAGGGCTATGAGTTGCCTACAGGGCTATATTGATGCCTAGAAGGGCTATGAGTAGCCTACGAGGCTATATTGACGCCTAAGAAGGCTATGTGTTGCCTACAGGGCCACGTTGTTGCCTAAAAGGGCTATGAGTTATCTATAAGTTATTTTGATGCCTAAGAGAGTTATGTGCTGCCTACGGGGTTATATTATTGCCTAAGAGGGCTATGTGATTGCCTACGGGGCCAGGGGACTACCGATAGGAGTATGTAAAGTGATTGGTACCTTCTGGGCTTATGGGGGCCTGGGTAGGTGGGCTTGTGTGCTGTTTGTACCTACCGAGCTTATAGGGGTTTGGTTAGGTTGTTATTTTATTATTTTTTATATGTTTGGATTTAGGAGCAGGTCAGTACACTTATCTTATCCTTGATTTATTTATCAGATTACTCCTAGTATATTAGGATACCTGCTCATGGTCTATTGCCTTTCATACTCTGTATATTATTTCGTACTGATGCCCCATTGTCGGGGGTACTGCATTCATACCTACAGGTCCCGATAGACGACCCAGTAGACCTCCTCAGTAGTAGGATTGACTTCTATCCAACTGGCTAGCCCCTTTCCTCTGGAGCTGCCAGGGTTGGGAGGTTTGTTAGCTTTTTTTGTATATATCTTTATGGGTAGGCTGGGGCCCTGTCCCGCCAATCTTTACTACTCTTAGAGGCTTGCAGACTAGTGTGTGGGGTCTATAACTATGTTATAGCCATGATGGCCTAGTTTGTTGGTTTGCTGAAACTTGTTAGTTGTTTGATGTATTATCTTGATATATACCTGCTTTCAGTTTTGGTATAAAGATCATGGCGGCCTCGACGACCCAATCATGACTTTTGTGCTAGTTGGCTATTTCTTTATATAAACTATTGGGAGTAGCTATTTCTTTTATGTATTTGTTTACAGGGGCCTTGCCGACCGAGGGCTTAATTTTAAGCCGAGATATACTTGTTTGTTTTCTTGATTGTGGGTGGTTGCCATGCGCTAGTAGCAAATGGTTCAGCAGGGTCGGCTCGAGCCTGAGTTTTGGCATTAGGAGCCAGTTGCGCCTCTTGAATCTGGTGCGTGACAAAGACATTCTAGTCACAAGGTTCATCTTTAAGCAATTCAAGCCATAATTGATCATAAAGGCTCAATGTCAATCATTACTAGTCATGATCCATCATATATACTTTATTCTAATTCAATTCATGTTTACATTCTTCTATTCTTAAACAATTACTATACATAACATCAATTCTAGAAGATCATCTATGAATCCTCAATTTCCCTTCACAAGGCATAATGCTACATTCTTCAATTTCATCAATTAGACTAGGGTTAACCATGGAAAACATATAATGTCATCATAATATCATGATTCACTACTAATTCAATCATAAAAAATCAATACCCACTCAATTGGGTGAACATTCAACATAACCCACAACTTAATTTGAAGAAACCCTAACTAGAATTAGGGATTTTCTTCATCAAATTGGGAAATTCTAGGGGGATCCATGGATGGAAGAATCCATGGATGAATAAGCTAACATACCTTGATTATAAATCCCTCACAATGCTTGCAACAATGGAGGAATTTGCCCTAACTTGCTTCTCTTCTTCTTCTTCTTTGCTTCCTAGAGAGAGAATTTTCTTGGAGGGAGTTGGGTTCTTTGGTGAATTGAAAATAATGATTTGGAATCACTTAATTAAGGGTCTATTAGCTTTATATAGGTAGTTTAATTACTAATAAAACGACCCCACTTAATAACTAATTAATTCTAGAAAGTTCACGAAGCCTCCAACTTAAACCAACTTAAGGCCAAGACTTCCTCACCCACGAGACCCCGACCCCGGGCCGTTGGTGGACCCACGGTCCGTGCTGGTCCTCCATGGGTGGTGGTCTGCAACTCCACTTTTGGGGTCTTGACCCACGACCCCATCCACGAGGCGTGGATCCCCGTACGGGGCGTGGGTCCCCAATCGTGGGTGGACTATCCAAGGGGCAAATTTTGGGTAGTTTCTAGGATCCTCCTCAAGGACCCTTGGTTAGTCCTTGGGGAGTCGTACCTTGACGTTTAACCCCTAAACCTTTCATCCTAAGTTCGAGAAGTCAAATCTACGACTCTAACCCTCACGTCAAGCTCTTGTTGGCCTACTAAACTACGAGGTGTAACAGGTTGGGAGAGACAAGTTAAACGATGAGACCAAACTCAAAATATTATTTCTAAATTCGTTGAATCAGAAAACAATTATGAAATTTCATTTCAAAATCACCCTTTGCGCTTATTGGCACCAACATTGTGTTAGCGTATACACGTGTTTTGGCAATTGATCCATGACCAATCTAAGGTATATGTTTATTCTTTATACTAGAGAGCAACATTTTTTAGGGGGTGGGGGGGGGGGGGGGGGGGGGGGGTAACGAGATTTAAAAATGTTGAAGAAAGTAATTTTTAAAAAGACACAAATCTATTTCAATTTTATTTAAGTTATTATTTGTTCATAAAATTTGGTGCTTATTTGAAGGAGGAGCTTACATAAATCGTCAATATCAAACAAGAACATTAATCGTAATAAAAGAATTAATTATACTAAACATCCTTGTCATATGACTTAATTTCTAAAATACTTTTTTTTCAACATATGATGTATACTGGGGGTGTCAAAAATGAACTCAAACATAGGTAATCCGCCCAGAATTTTAAGGTTTGGGCTCAAGATAATTTGAATTGGGTTCAATCTCAACCCATTCAAGCCTAACCCATTTTAAGAGAATCCTCAATTGAGCCCAATTCAATCTCCAATTTCAACCCGTTTTAAAATTCTTTACTAAGATATGTTCTTATATTAAACATATAAATTATTATATATTTAACATCTTTTAGGATTTATCTATCCATTTGTTACTTTAAAATAAAACTTAGAGCTGAAATTCGAATTGTGATTATAAAAGTTAAATATCACAATGTTAAAATTATTGAGATTAGTCGGGTCAAATTGGGCGAGTCAAAACCCAACCCATTTTTAGCCCATTTGAACCCAACCCATTTGAGTCCAAAGTAAACTTGGGCGGGTCAAGACCCAACCTGATTTCTATTTCAACCCATTTTAATATCTTCAATTTCAACCCAACCCGCGATTTAAAAATGTTGAAGAAAGTAATTTTTTAAAAAGACACAAATCTATTTCAATTTTATTTAAGTTATTATTTGTTCATAAAATTTGGTGCTTATTTGAAGGAGGAGCTTACATAAATCGTCAATATCAAACAAGAACATTAATCATAATAAAAGAATTTTGTTTAGACTATATATAATTTTTATTTTATTTTGTCGCTTAGATTAATGTTTTATTTTGATATGAAACATAATTGGCTTGAAGTGCATTATAAATTTAGTGTTTAATATACCATTCATTCTTTATACACGGTTCATTCATTAATCATACAAATTACATACTGTTAAAAATAAAATTTATTCCAGCTTAATACATAAGATAGTGTAAATATTAGTGATAATTATAAAAGGTAATTATGGTATCCTGAGTATTTAATTTAATGTAAGTTTACATGAATATTAATTTGGTTTTCAACTGGTGTCCTACTATAAATAAATTTAAAATAAATTGCAGTTAGTGTTTTATTCCCACACTAACTTCAGTTAGTGTCATACACATATTAATCAAAATTTCATACATGTTTTATCCAAACAACATGTATAAAAATTGATAAATTCATATAATCACACAATTTTATACTATTTGTATATCAATATTATATCACAATTCATACAATATCTAATAATAAAATATTAAACTCATAGGCATACACGTATTAATCAAATTTCATACACGTTTCATCCAAAAACATGTTTAGAATATAAAGTAAGCATAATGTGATTTTTAAAGAAAAAATCAGTAGTTTGACAAACCATACCAGTTTCATACCAATTTAATAATTTATACCGTAAACACAGTTAATAGACAATCACACCAATGTTAAAACGCAATTCCTACCATTTGTATACCATTATTACATCACAATTCATAAAATTTTCAAAATCAAAACATTAAAGCGTAGTCATACACATATTAATCAGATTTCATACAGATTTCATCCAATAAATGTACAGTTTGAAAACACACTGATATTTTCAAAATAGTATCTTGAAATTGTAATAGGCAATCAATAATTCATATGTAAACGGTATCTGCCTGAAAGAAAACATATGATATTATATATCATAAAGTACTTAAACACAAAAAAATTTGTCCAAAAGTTAAAAATGTTGGATGGTTTTGAAGATTCTCCAACTTCTACATTTGTTTTTTTTTTCTTTTTTTCTTTTTGATTTCAGTAATAAAATCAAAATCGGAATCAGAAGGGGTTTCAACAATTTTCCCCTTCCTCTTCTTCCCCTTTTGATTTGCAGAGCTGACCTTTTTTTTCTTCATATTTTCTCTCTTTGTCGCTCCTTCAACTTAGATGAACCATCCGTCGCCGGATTTTCAACAATTTTAGGTGGGGGTGGGGGGTGGGGTTGAGTTAATATATTAAAATTTGAAACATGAACATCATCATTAGATGTTCCTTCACCCAATATGGGACTCTTTTGAGGCGTTTCAATGGGTTTCTTAGACATAATTTTGTTGGAAAAAAAATTGGACGAAAGATTGAATGTTGGTGTAGTTGGCTAGTGAGAAAAATGGGAGAGAAGAAGGTGAAAGTAGGGTGATAGCCTGTATAGTTGGATAAATGTGGGGAAGGGTGGTGGGATTAACTAATGGGAGGTTATGAGTATAACATTAAATAAGGAAGTGTAATCAATGTAAAATTCCTATAATTGTGTAAGAGATAATTATGGGGTATTCTTTATTCAAATAATTTTAATAAATAATATAAAATTATAAAAAAATGACTTATTTAATAAAGTAAAATTTAATTAATTTATAAATAATTTGTGATATGTTATAACCCATAATTAAACTGTTATAAGCAAGAAAAAATTTTAAAAGTAGATTTAAAACTTGTAATATTGACTCTTAAATGTGTATATGAGGTGATTTTTCCAAGAATTAATTATACTAAACATCCTTGTCATATGACTTAATTTCTAAAATATCTTTTTTTTTCAACATATGATGTATACTAGGGGTGTCAAAAATGAACCTAAACATAGGTAACCCGCCCAGAAATTTAAGGGTTGGGCTCAAGATAATTTGAATTGGGTTCAATCTCAACCCATTCAAGCCCTAAACCCATTTTTAAAGAGAATCCTCAATTGAACCCCAATTCAATCTCCAATTTCAACCCGTTTTTAAAATTCTTTACTAAGATATGTTCTTATATTAAACATATAAATTTATTATTATATTTTAACATCTTTTAGGATTTATCTATCCATTTGTTACTTTAAAATAAAAACTTGAGCTGAAATTCGAATTGTGATTATAAAGTTAAATATCACAATGTTAATATTATTGAGATTAATCGGGTCAAATTGGGCGGGTCAAAACCCAACCCATTTTTAGCCCATTTGAACCCAACCCATTTGAGTCCAAAGTAAACTTGGGCAGGTCAAGACCCAACCATATTTCTATTTCAACCCATTTTAATATCTTCAATTTCAACCCAACCCGCCCATTTGACACCCCTAATGTATACCAATAACGAAGTACATTAAATTTTAATTATTAAAAGACAAACTATATATAACTATGAATATAAAATAATTATGGAATTCTTTTTATTAAATTTTAAGAAGGAGATAAGTATTTAACAAAACTATTTGTTCATGCCTTTAATTTTATTTTTTTTAAAAAGAACATTTTGAAACATTTTTAACAGATGAAGTTATATTTGTATAATTTTTTTATTATATAATTAAATTTAAATATATATATATTAAATAATGGGTACAAAATGTACCCAAGAGTTTATTAGAATAAAATTAAAATGCCAATAAAATAAAATCTGATGGGTTTAGGCACACAGGCCCCACCACTTCAGTAAAGAAAAAATAAACTAAAGAAACAAATAGAAAAAGCAAAAGGAAACCAAATTAGAAAAAGCCCATCAAAAAGAAATGAAAGTTACTACAGTCAGAGGTCTACCTACAATGGTGAAGACCAAATGTTACGCCTGAAGCCGTCGTAGCTCACTGGAATTAATCATCTGCAGATTTGGGGCGGCAATAAGGTAATGCTTGTGGTATCTCTCAAAAATTCCGATCCGATGCCCATCAAATTTTAGCTCAAACTCATCTTTAAGCTTTACCAAATTCAAGGTTTAAACTGGTCCCCTGAGGTGATTCCAATGTTAGATGTCTCTAAGCTCTCACCAGAAGCTGCAGAATCAACACCCAAGCTGAAGAATCGTAAACCAGTTCATTTGAATGTTTGCTGTTAGCTCTAAGGTAAATCTGGCCTTTGACTATACACTTACATAAGATCAGATGTAACACTAATTTAACTTGAAATCTGTCCTAATAAACACCTTACAATGGGCTGAGCTTCATACGAAACTAATACCACCGTTAATAAGTTATTTTTTAGTTCAGATCACAAATTAGTTTAGGTCGATTCTAATTACAAGTTGTTGCTAGATCTTGTTGTTTGCTGAATCTTATAGGTATTGTGTCTTTTGAACTAAGTGAAAGCGGTTCGGTTTTCTTGATATGCTTTTAGACCTACAACCTTACCCCTTAATTGTGTGAGCTTGCATCTTCTATTTGGTTCTCTATTCTTGTATGTGCTGAATCTTAGTTGTGGTAGTTGTTGTTTATCAATGTTGAGAAGTTTCCTTGCTTGCGATGGTAATGATTGAAAATTCTGATATTGAACTGCTCCTGTACCTACAAAATAAAAAACTTCATTAGCTAAAAAATCTGCTGCTAGTGCATTGCCTTCCCTAAGGATGTGAGCAAAATGCACTAGCCCTTTTCTCCTCCACAAATTAATACTAGCCATCTCCATCCTGATCTTCCAAGGAGCTTCCCGGTTTCCTTCTATCATATTGATCATGGCAAGCGAATCAGTTTCTATCAAGATCGGTACTCTCTGCTATTCAATATAGTGTTGAATACCTCCTTGAATGGCTATTGCTTCTGCCTTGATGCTATTTGTGATCCCAAGTCTTTTAGCTTCATCATATACTAGATTACCATCAGCATCTCTAATATAGAAAGCTGCAGAGCTCTCACCAGGATTTCCTCTACAAGCCCCATCTGTGTTACATTTTAACCATCCTATTTCAGGTTTTTTCCAAATTACCACCTGCGATTTTATTATGGGTCTGTATTGTTCAAATTGCTGAACCAGTTGAGACAAATGGTTAGGAATGACCTTTATCCAAGGGTATTTTAGCTTCACTAGTTTGACTAGGTTACTATTAATCTCTTGAATCACCTTCCACTTCGTCATATTCCCTCCATGCTCTATAATATTCCTTCTTTTCCACTATTTCCCACCACTTCTGTATTGCTTGATGAACTTGAATGAAAGGGCCTTTTAGCCCTATAGCATATGCATAGTATTTCCAGATTGATCCCGCAAATTCTCCATTGATAAAAAGATGAACCGTTGTTTCCTCTTGAGCTTTTTCACAACATCTACACCTGGAAACCACATTTATCTTCAGCGTCTTCAACACTTCATCCACAGGAATTTTGAATTTCCACAACCTCCACAAAAAGAAACAAATTTTATAGGGACCCCTGTACTCCAAATGGAAACATATTCTTCCTTCTCGTGACCTTTCTGTCTGATCTCTTCCCAAGCACTGCTTACTGAAAACTTTCCAGAGCTAGTTTTCATCCACCAAGGATGATCAGAAAGCTCAGAAATATATTCATATTGAAGTTTCTTGTGAGCATGTTCAACAACTAATTCAGAAAGGTATTGGTGAAGCTTTTCTCTTTTCCAGCCACTTGAATCCATGAAAAAAATTCAACTCTTCAGTATTCAGAACTCTTACAAAATCTGGATGAGTTGACTTTATATATAGTTCCTAAACCAGTCTAGTTATCCTCCCAAGTGTCAGAAGTACCACTCATTGACTCCCACCAGATATTCCCATCTATTTGATCTCTCGCCTCAATCATTTTCTTCCTTATTTGAGATCCGTTTTTCCACAACACCTCTATTGGTTTAAATTTCTTACAATATTTATTCCACATGAAATTAGACCATAATGATGAAATAGTTCTGAACCTCCACCAAAGTTTAGCAAATTATGCTTTAGAAATATCATGAAGATAGCTAAAGCCTAATCCACCCTCTTTTTTTGGTAGGCACAACTTTGACCAAGATACCCAATGCCTGCTTCTACCTTCTTCCTTTGTGCTCCAAAAAAATCTAGCAAATATCTTGTGCATCTCATTAATAGTGTACTTAGTAGGGACAACTGCAGATATCAAGTATATAGGAATACTTTGAAGCACACTTTCAATGAGCACAACTTTGTCTCCAAAAGATAAAAGTTTTCCTCTCCAATTTTGCAATCTATCCTTAACTTTCTTTATTAGATCATTGTAATATTCCTTCCTTTTCCTATTGTGAAAAATTGGACAACCTAAATATTTGAAAGGAAAGTTTCCTTTAGATAAACCAGTAATCTGCTCAACTTTCTCCACCAGTCTAGCCTCCACTTTATGAAACATATAAAAACAACTTTTCTCCTTATTAATCAGTTTCCCTGAGATTGTTTCATACGCTTTAAGATCCCTCATTATTTGTTTTAGAGTCCCTTCCTCAGCAGATGAGAAAATGATAGTGTCATCTGCATAAGCCAAATGATTAATGCTTTGACTCTATTTAGGCATTCCATAACCCACAAAGTTATGATTTTCAAACAATGAGTTTAGAGCTCTAGATAAAACTTCCGCTGATAGTATAAACAAAGCAAGGGATAAAGGATCCCCTTGTTTTACCTCTCTTGTAGAGTGAAATAAGCCTTTTGGTTGTCCATTAAATAAAATAGAGTACCAGTTATTAGAAATCAACCTCCATATCATGTCAATGAAATGATTTGAGAAACCCATCTTTGATAAGACTTTGACAAGGTAGAGCCAAGAGACCCTATCATAAGCCTTAGCCATGTCAAGTTTTATAATCACATTGGCTGGTTTTCCTCTCTTCCTAATATCTATAACAATCTCTTGAGTTAGTAAAACATTTTCAATAATGCTTCTACCCTTTACAAATCCAGATTGATTAGGAGAAATCAATTTTGATAGTACTTTCTCCATTCTACCATGAATGACTTTGGAAAATACCTTATTGATAAAGTTACTAAGACTTATAAGTCTTAAGTCTGAGTAGTTTTGAATAAGATCTTTTATTGGCAACAACACCAAGTTGGTGTGAGTAACAAATTTTGGTAAGGTCTGGCCCTGAAAAAAACTGCAGGTAAGTCTGAAGATATCCACCCCCACAATATCCCAAGACTTTTGGTAGAAGCATCCTGTAAACCCATCTGGACCACTAGAACTATCCCCATTAAATCAAATGCTGCTTCTCTCACTTCTTCTATAGTAGGTATCTTGCACAATAGGTCATTCTCCTCTGGACTAACCAAACTAGGGACGTGTTGTAGCAACTCCAGATTAGTATCTTCATCTTTCTATGTGAATTGCTGACTATACCATTCTACTGCTTCTGTTGCCATTTGGTTTTCATCATCTAACCATATGCCATTTTTGTCTTTGATTCTTTTGATCTTCAATCTGTTTCTTCTCCCTTTTACTAGGTTATGAAAGTACCTAGTATTTCTGTCCCCTTCTACAAACCAGTCTATTCCAGCCTTTTGCCTCCAATATTCTTCTTCATAATGCAGATATCTCTTTAATTCAGCCTGACACTGCTGCAAAATGGATCTATTTTGTGGAGTAAGGTCTTCTTCAAATAATGATTTCTTGAGTCTCACTATCTCTTCTCTGATGATAAGTTGTTTGAAAACATCACCATACACTTCTCTGCTCCATTTTGATAGAATGCCCTTCATCTTTTTCATCTTGTTCTTAAACGTGATAAAAGGATTGAGCCCTTCTTCTGCATGCCAATTTTGTTTTACAACTTCCATAAAATCAGCATGTTCAGTCCAAAATTTCAAAAACCTTAAAGGTTTGATGAAATTTCCAGCCTGAACTCCGAAGGTGCACAACATTGGACCATGATCTGAGCATGTTCTGGCTAGATGCTCCACTTCAATATGACCAAAGATTGATTGCAGGTGCTTATTAACAAGCATTCTGTCTAATCTTTCAAAAATGCAATCTTCTCCTGTCCTACCATTCCACCAGGTGAAAGGACTACTTTTGAACGGAACTTCCTCTAATTCACAAGAGTTGATGCAGAAAGCAAAATCTTCTACCTCATATGGCTGAACAGGCAAGCCTCCTATCTTTTCCTCCCCATTAAGTACTACATTGAAATCACCCCCAACCATTCATGGAATGGTAACTGTGTTGGCCAACTGATAGATGTCATCCCAAAGTTCCAATCTATGATTTGCATCACATTTGGCATATACTAAAGTCATCACCATCTCAATATTCCGGCTCTTGTATCTTCAAGTTTAAAGTAATCTGTTGAGATTTATCTTCAATAACTTCCACATCTACGCCTTGAGCAACAAAATACCAAATCTTTCCATTAATATTAGCTCCTGTCACGTGCATACCCAATCTTCTTTTGTATTTTTCAATATGTTTTGTCCGCTGAAAAGGTTCCGGTAGTACTATAATAAAGAACTTATGATGTCTGTTTAACATTTGAAGCCTATGAAAGGCTTGATTAGTTTTAACAGATCAAATATTCCAGGTGAAAGACTTAATCATCAGATAAGCTAGATTTGGCGGCCAAACTCCTTGTTACAACCCTGGAAGACTGTGGTTTATCAAATGGAAAGTTTTTATTGCTCCTTTTTCTTACCTCCTTACATATAGTTTTAGGGGATATGTCAGCTTCCCTTGCAGCTTCCATCTGCACCATCTGCATATCTTCATCTTTGTATTCTTTATCTTCCAATTCGAGTAGATTTTTCCCCTGTTTATTCTGCATATTCACCTTGTGAGTCACTAGGTCATGTAGAATTTTGTTTGGATAAATATTGCTGCTACTCTGTCTGTCTTGCATATCTAATTCAATACTTAATCTCTCTTCCCAATGTTCATTCCTTGGCTCTATGCAACCTATAGCAGGGCATGATGAAAGTGGTTTAGCCTCACTTTCCATCACCAGTTCCATTTTTTTCTCTGAATCTCCAGTGAACTACTCCACTTCTGGTTCCTTTAATAATTCTCTACTATCTTCTGGATCATTTGTTTCTCCTCCAAGATCCCCATTATCTGTTGTAGTGTTATTCACTATTATTAACTCCACTTATGGATTTTCTTCAATTTTTCCATCTTCTCTATCTACTCTGTCTCCACAGCATGAATCCTCCTTGTTGATACTCTGGCTACCTGATTGTGTGTTGAGACTTCTGATTTTACTATCATCTTTGTTTTTTCAGGGTTGCCCACCTGAGCATGTGATTTGGTGTTGCTGTGTTCTCCATTGTAATTTGGTGCTCTTGCTTCTTTGATGCCCTTTAACTGTTTATCTTCGATGTTTTCCAGTTCCTGTCTCTTTATTTAATGCCTCAAACATGTTGATTGTCTAAATTCCGTTGTGCTTTTGTCTTCATTACCTCCTGCTATATTTTTAATTCTATTATCTTTTACATCATTCCACATCTTTGGCACTCCTACAACTCTCCCACTAGATAAGAATCTAGTAGGAAAAGGCTTTACAGTAGGTTGCTTTTCTGCACTTTGAATTTGCTTTCCTTCCCTTTTAATAGATTCATTATTAGCATTAGCATTATCAATATTGATTGCCTCCTTTTTGCTTAGTTCTGGATGTAGTATTATGCATTCTTCATGGCCATGACCTTGCATTTTGCATTCATTACATTACTTGGGCAAAAAGTTATATTTGATCTTCACAACTTCCTTTCTCAATTCCCCTTTATCATCATCTGCTATTTCCATGATCACTTGAGTAGGCAAATTTTCTAGTAGATTGACTTGTACTTTAACTCTTGCGCAACTTGGCTTGGTTTTATTAATGGTGGCCATGTCAAGTTGTAGTGGCTTTCCAACTGTTGAAGCTAGTGAAAATAGAACTTCCTTCACAAAAAAAGTAGGCAATAAATTTGGGAATGAGATCCAGGCCATGGCTTGAGTAGTTTCCTCCGCCACCTTGAATTTGGCATCATATATCAATGACCTCATCTGGTAGTTGTACCCTTCTTTATCATTAAAATAATATACACCTTTTGACATTATGTTCACAAAATCTTCAAGTAGATTAAATCTAATAAGAATGTGTCTGTTGCGCAGGTACCCAACTTGGCAGTCCCCTTTTGTTCCACATTGTTTTGGAATTAATGTGCGCAATTCCTCCAAGGCAGGCCATTCATAAGAGAACTTTCCAACCACTGCATATTGGAGATTTTCAATGATATTCATTCATGTCACTTCTGCCTCTGTCCAACGAACTACTGGATATCCATCTACAATGTTGACAGCTTTCATCTCAATTGGTTTTGTAATTGTATTGGACTCCTTGCTTTTAAGCAAATCTGCATACTTTGTATGGATAGTAATAGGACTGGGTATTTGTTGTACTGATGCTATTGGTTGTGTTATGGCTTTGAAAGGTAAAGGAGGGAAATTGGATTGGGGTGTTAAATCTAAATTGGAAGAGGAGGCTCGATCAACCAATAGAGGTGGCTGACCGGCGGCCATTGGTAGGTTTTTCAAGAAATTTAAATATATATTCATAGAACGATAAGGTTTTTATCATAGGAAGGGGTGTAAATGTAAATTTTTATAGTATAGGGGAGGTGAAGATGTGTCTGATTTCAAAATACAAAGGATCTATTCTAAATTAAATTATAATATAAGAGTATTAGTGTAACCATCCCTGATAAACACTATTAAATTTATTCTATGCTATTACTATTATAATATATTTGTATTTATGACCTAATAATTCATGTTCAACTAAAATGAAAATCAAAGTAGAATTGACAAAACAATATGACATACCAAGCTACAAAATAGTCATCATCTGAGTATAAACGAATTCAACAATGATGTTTTCACCTAACATAATTTGAAAGATTTTGATTTGTATATCTAGAAAATGTGAAAAAATTAGTGGTAACATTCTATTTCATTTTTAAATTTTTTTTTACAAGAAATAAAATTAAAATATTTTATACTTAATTACTTGATGTTTTGTAATGACTCTCCAAGTTAATTCATTGTACATGCCTTCTTTTTATCGTTTAGAGCATTCCTATAGCAACCCCAAGTCTTTTATGACTTGTTGAGACTGATAGCTAAGCCATATAATTTTCCGTTTGGTTTTTATGCGAATTTCTATGTTTTAGAGCTTTTGAAACTTAAACGGTTGACTTAGGTCAAAAGTTTAGGAAGATAACCTCAGAATGCAATTCAGACAGTTCCAACAACTCCATAAGGGTCATTTTAGGCTAGTGTTATGGTTTGCCTGACTTCGAGGCTTCCAGTGTGAATTTGTGTCATTGGGCATTTTAGTTTTTAAGCTTTGGCCTAAGTTTGACATCGGTCAATATTCTTCATAAACATGCTCGGATTAGAATTATGTGGTTAGCTCTAGTATGTAGAGTTTTTTCTAGAACGGCCCATCATGCAGATCCCTAGGCTCCTGAGAAAATTCCAAGCCCCTATATGAATTTTGGCTAAAAATGGAGTTTTTGTGTGAGACCTAATTTTTGTCGAATATCAAATTTAATAGGGTAGCATATCTTGTTTGCGTGTATGGGGTTCCGAATGATCTCAAGCACCCTGTTAGGGATTTTGAACTTGTCTAACCTAGGTGACATGCATAAGCTGGTGCAGGAAATATTTTGACTTCGCATACGCAGGAAGTGGGCCGCGTTCGTAGAGACCAGTGCACCTGGTCACCGCGTTCATGTGACTCCTATCATGTCTGCAATGGCCTGGGTCCCTAATCCTCCACAATTGCAGCGCCCCTGTCGCGTTCGCGATGGCCTGGGTTTCTAATCCTCCGCAATCGCAGGCCCATGATCTCTTTTGCCTTCGCACTTGCAGTCTCTTCTTTGCATTCGCGAAGGGAATTCTTTCCGAGCCTCTGCATTCACAAAGGATTAATTGGTCTGGTCTTTTACATAAAAACCAAACCTGATCAACAATTATTCATAAAATTGCTTAAGCAATTTTCAGAGTTTTAGAGATCCAATTGAGGTGATTCAAAATATGGTGCATCTGGAAACATTGGGGTTACGAGGATGATCAGTCGGGGAGTTTTAGAGAGGATTTGCTTGAGGTAATTTGTTTTGTTTAGGGGTTGCATTACCTCCTTCATTGTTCTTTAAATTGTAAATAATTACAAGTTGGTTGTTTAAATTGTTCCGATCCCCAAATTGTGTTCTGCTTTGGAACCTAAGTGTAATGACCCAAACCGTCGTTAATTAGGAAATGAAAAATGTTAGGAAAACTGGGGCCCTCAGCCCGCCATAGCGGGCCAGAAGCCGCTAGGGCGGTGGTGCTCTAGCAGGATAAGTGGCCGCCAGAGCGGGATGGACGGGACATAATGTAAATAACGTGAAATCTTAATTTCTCCTTTTCCAAAAAATACCAAAAAGAGGTGAGGATCACCCTAGAAATCCTCAAAAGGCTTCTGTAGGCTTGGGAGGAAAGGAGAAAGAGATTTCTAGCGTAAGGAGGTCGATAGATTGCGGACTTCTGGTCAAATTAACCGTCCTGTCGTCCGAAAACCAGATTTTGAGCTACTATCCCTCTGTGAATGCTTGGCGCCTAGGTAGGCCAGGTTTATTAACTGAGTAGTTATAACTCCATTATTCACTACGTAGTATAATGGAATTTGATGGTAGAATTCATGCGTAGGCTTTCGTGCACCGAAATGAGATGATTGTACTCGTATCCTAGGTGTTACATCAGACGTAACCGTAAGAGGAAGCCTTAGTTAGTGAACTAGGGCTAGACGATGGTTGATTTCCTATTTGTGAGATATATGGCAATTTATTATGATATGGTATGCATGCGTGTATGCGAAGAATGAAAATGTGGAAACAAAACTAATGAATTGATTATGAATGAATGATTGTATGCCATGAATCAACACTTGATTGTATGATTTGAGTATTGTACAGTATGGATGTTAATTACTTTACAAGTCTTAACTCGAATTGTTTTAAAACTCTTAATTTAAGAAATCTCCATGAACTTCTTTTTATCTTAGTTTTTATAATCTTCCGTATGTTTTTCATATTTTGGGAATCGAGGTTTCTCCTACATAGGTGTTAGAGTAGGTGCTTGTACGGCCCGGTGGGTTGGGTTGTGACAAATTGGTATTATAGCCCAGGTTACCGGTCTCCCCGTACAAGAGCAAATGTGGAGTAGAATCCTGCGGATGGGTGTGTTGACGTCCATATCTAATTTTCAGGAAGCTATGAAGCATTCTAGGAAGTTGTCTCATTTCTTCTCTCTTTTTGTGTGAGTTGTTGCTTCTGGTATGAGTTGAGTCCGATTGATATCTCCCGATTCCAATTGGTATCTTAACGAAGTGAACCGGACGTCATAGTCGCGGCTAAAGGGACACAAGCAAGTTAAATTAGAACCGAGAAGGTTCCGATTGGTATCTGGCCTTAGGGACTGTATAAATGCATGGATGATCAGTAATGGTCATCTATGGAGCTAACTAATTAATAACTTGGACTTGTCTGTGAGTTGTAACTTGAAACTGTGAATGTGTGCTTCTTATGGTCTGAATTAACTGTTGGTGTAAAGAATATGATTTCTTGGATGTTATGATGTGATTATGTGCACAATAAGTGCTTGTCTGAACTTTGATATACACAGCATGATAGACTAAATATTCGAACTGTGCGTGTTGTGATTGCTTGAGTTTCGTGAACTTGTTGTTGGAAAGAAAAGTCATGACTAAGTTCGGTGCAAGGTTCTAGACAATCTATGATGTGATTCGTAAAATGAAATTTGGACGTGTCTTGCGATTAATAATAATCGTGTGAGTGTATGGGCATATCCTAGGGATGTGCGTGGTTGTGGTGTTGAATTAATGTATAGGGATTTTGGAGTGTGTACTGTGGGGATTGACTCGGGGTAGACAATGACTATCCTAGCTAAGAGGATTTTCATTAAATTGCTTAGTTATAGCCTGAGAGTTAATGAGAAATTATAGAAACGGGAAGAACCCCAGGAAATTGTTGACCTGGGGTACTGGTCCGTCTGAGCCGCTAGGGCGGGATTATTCCTGCCAGGGCGAGGCCGCCAGAGTGGGATTTCTCCCATCAAAGCAGGATAGGGCGAGACAGAATCTCAGCCATGTTTCCTCTGTTTTTCCTAAGTAAGGCTGGCAAACGGACCGATTTTTTGTCCGGTCCGATTCCCGTACCGGTTGAACCGGTAAGGAACCGGTCTTATAGGTACCGGAACCGGTACCGAAACCCGGATTTTTATCCGGTTGATCCGGTCCGGTAAGAACCGGTTTCGGTCCGGTTCAACGGTCAATTTATTATTATTATTATTTTTATTTTTTTAAA
>NW_006239065.1:50397-85965 GCF_000226075.1 Solanum tuberosum
ATTTTAAACTTTAAAGTTTAAAGTTTAAACTTAAATTCAATTGAAACTTTAAAGTTTGAAGTTTTAAATTGAAGTTTTTTAATAATATAATTTTATTAATTAATAATATAATATTATATAATAATTAAAGTTAATAAAAAAATAATAAAAAATTACCGGTACACAATGATCCGGTAAGAACCGGTTCCGATCCGGTCCAAACCGGTTCCAATCCGGTAACTAAGGGACCGGACGGAACCTTTGGAAATTTCCGGTAAAACCGGTTCCGGTAAGACCCGGTTCCAGTAAGGAAATCCGGTAACGAGGACCGGTTCCGGTAAAACCGGTCCTATTGATCCGGTCCTGTCCGTTTGCCAGCCTTATTCCTAAGTCACCCAAATAGACTTGAATCATGTATGGGTTAATCCCTGCAATCTAAATCAGTGCTCAACAATTGAATATAGGTTATAATCACCTAGCATTAAAATATTGGCAGTGAACCACAACAAAAACCAGCCTCCGTGTGCTTACAAAAAGTAAGGAAAGCGAAAAGATAAAAATAAAGGATTGTTCAAATACAAGCCCAAGAGGGGCGAAAAGCCAAATCAGGACCCCTGGGACTGAGAGGTATCATCATCAGAGTCGAGGTCCTCTGGGGGTACGAGGTCCTGAACGGCTTCATCCATAAAGGTGAAATGTTGGAAGTCTCTTATCTCGACCCGGGGAATCTCCTGTCTGGGGGCAACATAAGAGAAGACGATCCCTCTCCAAACCCTTCCTCTTCTCCTAGTGTAGTTCACGGCGGAGCATCTCGACCTCAAGGGCAGTGCTGGGTGGAAACGGAGTGGTGCTAGCAAAGGAACATCTCAACCTCCTCCGGACGGCCGTCAGGTCCTCTTCTACTTGTGCACTTGAAAGTGGGGGATGGGACCGGGTGCGAAGAGTGTCATCACTTGCACCGTCTTCCCCTTCCTCATCATCCGCCTCTGCAGTCGCCTGACTATTACTGGCCATGTCTTTCCTCCTCCTCTTGCTCCTGGAAGTAGAACCCTGCCTAACCAAAAGAGGGTGAAGGGGGAATCCATAGGATGTACCTCGTCAGTGTCCAAGAGTGGTACTCCCTTCCTCTTGCACATTGTTGTCACTAGCCTAGGCAGGAAAAACGCCTTTTTGTTGCCATGGTAGAACACCTTCCACTCCGAGATGATCTGTGCGCCCACATTGAGTTCAATGCCCTGTTCATCACCTCATTGATGCAGGAAGCATTTAGGGGGATGTCCACTCCCTGGATGCGGATGGTAGGGTTATGGTCGTCCCAGTGGACGGTACGAAGGATAGCATAAAACTCCCGCACCCATGTGGAGCGCGCCGCAAAAGGAGCCTCTGTCAATGGACCCCAGCCAAACTACATAAGACGGGCATAGAAGGTAGGCGCTTTCCGGTCAAGGTCAAGTAAATAGAAGCCCCTCTCACAGCAAAATTTGTTGTTCCGGTAGTCGTGATACCTTTCCCGACTAGCAGTATCGGGGAACCGAATGAAAGGTAGATTTTCCTCATTAGCACCAGCCATTTAGAGAAGCTTGCAAAAGTGTGGAATATAGATATAAGAACTCTATGGGATTAAACAATATATGGTTAAGGGAAAAAGAAATCGTATATCCTTAAAGGGGGCACAAACCACTATTTCCTCATTTCCCGCCACAGCGGCCCAAGTTGCGCTAGAGCGGGATGATGGAGGCCGCTACAGTGGGATGAAGGTCGCCAGAGCGACCTTCATCTGGGACAAACTCCAGGCACGATCATGGCACCTCTTCGTCCCAAAACCCTCATTTTCATCAGAATTTCAGCAGATCAGAGTCTATTAAGTACCCTAGTACCTAGATATACGATTATTTTAGTAAAATAACCCCTAGATGTTATCCGAATCTGAGTTTACACCAAGAAACTGTTCAACTTCCCCCACCCATTTTGGAACCGCTTCGACCATAATTTCACGAAATCCTTACGCCCAGAACTTTGTGGAGACATTCGGGACGTAAGGGAAGTGTCCATGCTACGTTGTTCTAACAAATCAAGCAACCTATGTACATTTTTTAAAACTACCCCCAAAACCTATTCTACCCAATCAGTTAGATTCATGCATTTATTATTAAGTAAGTAATGAAGTAAATAACATAAAGAACGAGAGCATTATAGTAAATTTGACGTTCGGAGTGTAGAGATCCAGGGAGTTTTTGAAGTTTTGGGAGAGTTTAGGAAGAAATGGGGGAAAATTTTATTTCCCCCCTATGTAATGTTTCCCGATCTTTCACTACAACGGGAGGTCATCGCCACAGCGGCCCCGCTGCACCAGAAGACTTGTCGCCCTGGCAGGGTCAGGTTGTGTAGAAATTGGACGCAATTCTTTTTCCGTGTGTTGCGTCATTTCCCTAAACCGGTCTTTTGATTATAGAACCTTTCATGTTTCAAATTTGAAAAGTCACCATCTTTCGTAGCTTCGTAATGGACTGATTTGTTAGTTTAGAAGCACCCCGAGGAAGGGCGCATATTTATCTCTTCGCTAGTCATTCGGGGACGAATGAGCGGTAAATTAGTATCTATTGTAACGAACCGAACCATTGTTAATTAGGAAATGAAAAATGTCAGGAAAATTGGGGCCCTCAGCCCGCCAGAGCGGGCCAGATGCCGCTAGGGCGGTGACGCTCTAGCGGGATAAGTGGCAACCAGAATGGGATGGATGGGACAAAATGTAAATAATGCAAAGTCTTAATTTCTCCTTTTCTAAAAACACCAAAAAAAGGCGAGGATCACCCCAGAAACCCTCAAAAGGTTGCTCTAGTCTTGGGAGGGAAGGAGAAAGAAATTTCTAGTGTAAGGAGGTCGCTAGATTGTAGACTTCCAGTCAAATTCACCGTCCCATCGTCCGAAAACCAAATTTCAAGCTACCATCCCTCTGAGAATGCTTGGCGCCTAGGTAGGCTAGGTTTATTAATTGAGTAGTTATAAATCCATTATTCACTTCGTAGTATATTGGAATTTGACGGTAGAATTTATGCGTAGGCTTTCGTGCACCGAAACGAGATGATTGTACTCGTATCCTAGGTGTTACATCAAACGTATACTGTAGGAGGAAGCCTTAGTCAGTGAACTAGAGCTAGGCTATGGTTGATTTCCTATTTGTGAGATTTATGTTGATTTATTGTGATATGGTATGCATGCATGTATGTGAAGAATGAAAATGTGGAAACGAACCTAAGGAATTAATTATGAATGAGTGATTGTATGTCATGAATCAACACTTGATTGTATGATTTGAGTATTGTACATTATGGATGTGATTGTGATTGTGGTTGTACTAATTGGGATCGGATGTCACATACCGACATACATATTGGAACGGGTGTCACGTTCTGACACACTAACTGGGATCGGATGTCACATACCAACATACATATTGGAACATGTGTCACATTCCGACACACTAATTTGGATCGGGTGTCACGATTCGGCACACTAACAGTTTGGGTATGAGTTCCATGAAAGGACCATTGACTTGTCATATATGCATATTGTTGAGGAAGTGGAATTGTGTGTTGCTCCTGAAATGATCACTGGATTGTACATTATATGTATTTATATATGTGGGTTATGGTGTCATAAGTTAATTGGGTATATCTCGTAAGGAATGAATTTTGAAAAGTTAGGCCTGAATCGGGATGTGATATGGTAAGTGGAGACCGAGGGTCCAGGTGTCACTATGTGTTGCCTTAGGAAGTGGTAATGGGTATTGTTGTTGAGAATTGGGGTGGTGTTATGTTGTAATGTCAAATAGTTAAGTGTTACCCGGGTAGGGGATTAATATTGAAACAGTTAATAGGCCTTGATAGAATGTACTATGGAGGCAAGGGTTGAGTGGTGATGTGGACAACGTAAGGGCGTGTCATGAGTGGTTGGAGTGGTAATTATATTCGGGATCTCCTTCGAGAGACAGAATAGTTAAGTTATGATTAAGAACGGAGCGAGTAAGGGGTTAAAGTTAAGTGTACTAGTATGATTTAAGTATCCAGAAATGGTAAGGGCAGGAAAATATAAGGGTGGAGGAATGAATAGTCTTATTGCATGTTTTGTTGGTCGCTTTCTTATATTATGTGGTGGGTATTTGGGTTGACTGATGATGCCTAGCAGTATATGTGGTTTTGTACTGATACAACCCTTGCTATGCCTTTTAGGCATAGTCTAGATGCAGGTTCGATGATGTCTCATAGGTGAAGACGAAGATAATCTCCATTAGCTTCCATGTTTCCTTCCATATGGTTGTATCTGTGTCTTTTGTTAATGCGTTCGTATCTTGTACTCTTAGAAGCTGTTGTACATGTTTAGACTAGATCCCTGGGGTGTTAATTACTTTACAAGTCTTAACTCGAATTGTTTTAAAACTCTTATTTTATGAAATCTCCATGAACTTGTTTTTATCTTAGTTTTCTTAATCTTCCATATGTTTTTCATGTTTTGGGAATCTAGGTTTCTCCTACTTAGGTGTTAGAGTAGGTGCCCCCACGGTCTGATGGGTTGGGTCGTGACAGTGAGTTTTGAGAGCTTATTAGGACATTTTGACAAATTCGAGTGTAGAATTTTTAGCGCGGTTTCCACATTTCTCATTTTGACTCCAATTTTGGTCCATCTCCATTTTAAGTGAATATAATATCTAAACGACCGTATTATTAACATTGTGATTCTATAATTGATAGTGTGGCAGCATTCGAAGGCCATTCAGAAGGGAAAATGTCTAGAGACGTGATTTAGAGCATGTGCGGTCAGCCTAAAGGTAGGCTATGGCTTTCAATTCCTTATATTGAGCTTGATTATGTGAAAACATGTTAATTTGAGTTAATTTGGGGCAGGTACTTAGTTGATCATGTTAGCTTAGTTATAATTCATGTTTTATGCTTATATCAAGCTTTTCAGGATTAGAAGCATGTTAGTTGCTAATTGTGATCATCCTTATCTTATGGTGTGCCTTCATTGTTGTTGTTATTGTTAGGTTTGAGCATGTCAAGTCTTAGTCAAAGCTTAGACTACTATTTGCCATACACGTGCGATATTTGGAGCCGTTTGGCCTTATTTCTAACCCAACATTGTTCGGATGGTATAGATCTTTGTAGACTAATGTAGCATACTTGTGTATGATAGAATTAGCCTTAAATTAGGCAGTGACTCAGATTTGATGACCTTCCATCCATTTATCCATCTTTCTATGGCCCCGTGTGCTACGATTGATATATTGGGCTTCGCTTAGCCACTTGGGACTAGTGTTAGCTCGATCTTGGAGTATTGTATTGATTAACTGAGACTGGACGTCATACCCCCGCCGTTATCCCAGGAGACCACAAATACCCTCAGAGTTAACACCCCAAATTTTTAGTGACGTGGCAAGTCACATGGGACTAATCCCTCCACCTAAGCGTTGCCAACTAAGATTCACTACAAAAGAACTTGACCTTTAGTGGCGACAAAGTCGCCACAAAATCCCAAAATATTGCCACTAAAGGTTATGAGTGATTTTTAGTGGCGACTAAGGCTCCAACAATCATTCGCTAGTAAAACCTATTTTTTCAACAAAAAAATATGATAATTAATTTTCGATTGCAACCTAATTTTCTAAAATAAATAACTTGCAATATCAATATTAAAACATCCAATATTATTACGAAAAACAATCAAAATTACTTCTCGATTCAAATCTCCTACTATATAATGCGTCATTGTACATTTTATACATTTACATATGACATAAAAATAAAACATATAGTGTCTTCAAACTCCTACTTAATCGATATCATTTTTGGTTTTTTTAAAAATAATGAAGAAAAAACACAAAATTAGAATTTAATGTTAAAACATTTTAGTGACGATTATCTGGGCTTTTGTTGCGACTGTTGTCGCCGCTAAAGGTCTAGTTCTTTTATAGTGAATCCTAGTTGGCAATGCTTAGGTGAAAGAATTAGTCCCACGTGGCTTGCCACGTCAATAAAAATTTGGGGTGTTAACTCCTGATGGTATTTGTGGTCTCTTAGGATAACAGCAGGGGCATTTTTTATTCCAAAATGTAACAAAGGGTATAAGTGGTCTATTTCACATAGTTCAGGAGCAATTTTGACCCTTTTCCGATATATAAATATATTTTTTAATTTGACCTCATTTCACATTTTTACTCTCCAACTTTGGAAGTGTACAAATAGACACTTAAACTTGTATAGAGTTGAATAAGTAGACACATGAGTTCTAGATGACATAGTACACATAGAATACCACGTAGAACACAAATTATCATGTAGAATGTCACGTAGGACTTGTGTGTCTATTTCTTCAACTTTATACAAGTTTAAGTGTTTACTTATACACACATGAAATTAGATGGTATAAATGTAAGTTGAGAGCAAATAAAATAATATATTTATGTATTATGCCTATTTTTTTTATTAGAAATAATTTGTGTTTAATCAATCAATTTGAAAATCACCTTTGAGCAGTAGATATTGAGTGACCATAATTTCAAAGTTAGTTTGAAGTATTTTTTTAAAAACAAATAATTTTGGGGAATTTTCTTTACATCTCTATGTTCACTAAATTTGCTCCTTCCTTGCTTTCATGAAGCTAGCCTTAACAAACATCTCTTTCATTTTTGTAGATGGAAGATTTTGTGAATGAACTCAATAGATGCCTTGGAACCTGAGGATCAAGAAAACTGAATATCAAAATCAAAATATGTCAGAGGTTATTAAAAAACAGATTACAACAAAATGACTCATGAAGATAGCTGGAAATAGGAATATTCTTTTGCGGCTTATTTGTTTTATAAGAGAATGGTCCAACTAGTTAGGCAGTCTGGCGCTTATTTATTACAATAAAAAGAATCATACCATATTGGCAGTGTCCTTGTTCCTTTTTAAGCTTTTGAAAAACTATTTTTGCTATTCTCCATATATAATTATTTTTTCTCAAAAAACTTGGACATACACCTTAATTTTAAAAATACTAAAATAAGTATTTTTGGTCTTTCAAAACACTTGACCATACACCTTACATTTAAAAATAAGCATTTTTGGTTACTAAAAACTTAATCATACACCTAATATTTAAAAATAAATATTTTTACCTTCTTAAAAAGTTGAGAAAACAGGCTATTAATCGAGAGCAATCTTATTATTTGCATAAGTAACAACACATTTTCTAATTTAAATTGATATAGATATGCATGTAACGAATTAATCCCTTTTTTTTTTCTTAGAAGTGGATGATCATTCCAATATAAAGTATAATATACGTGCAATAATATAAAAGTACGAAGATCCACATTAAATATTTGCTAAAATTTATACTTTTATCTTTTTGGGATAAGGGTCTGAAAAATATCCCAACTTTGGTCTGATTTGCTGTTATGATACTAAATTTTTATGAGGACCTATTACCTCCCTAGACTATTTAAACATATATATTTTAAACATATATATTTGCCCACGTGGACATAAAAAGAATGCAAAAATTATAAATAGTAATGTGTCCACGTGGACACATATATACCTTTAAAATACACTATTAAATAGTTCAGGGGGTAAGAAATACGGTATTAAATAGTCTAGGGAGGTAATAGGTCCTTATGAAAGTTTAGTATCGAAACAGGAAATCCGACCAAAATTGAGGTATTTTTCAGACCCTTATCCCTATCTTTTTTGTGTATATATTTATTATTTGATACTTCATTTAACAATATTGATAATAAAGTTGGACTATATGATTAGATATACATGTGCAACATATTTATTGAAAAATTAATAATAAAGTAAATACATGGAAAAGTCACTTGATTCAATATCTAAAATGTATATAATAATTTTAATTTTATACTCTTTTTCACCCATTTTAATTTTATATAAACAATGTAAATTTTATATAAAGACGTTTAAATGAGCATTTACTCCCCCTAGCTCAAACCCATGCTTGTAAACCAGATATTTTTATATACATATAAAACACACTTGAATTATTTTTTTAAAGGAAAATCTTTTATTTTTTTTATAAAAAAATTCTCACTCAATATCTGATAACAGTATAAGAATTTGAGTATTTTGATCTGACAACCGTATTAAAGTTTAGCTATTTTTAATTGTTAATTCTTATCAAATTATTATTTGAACAACAATCTTTTAAGAAATAAAAAAGGACAAACCTAATAAGTAGGAGAAATTTAAGAAAAGAAAGGATTGGAAAAAAAAGGTGGAGGTAGCAAGTGAAAGAGGGGGAAGTGGAACAAGTTTCAAAGAGAGTTGGGGAGACATTTTTTGAAACAGAAAGTTGAAAGCTCTCTCCCTCTTCTTTCTTTGCTCACTCATGGACTCAATCAGAAAACAAGCTACAAAGCTCAGAGAACAAGTAGCCAAACAACAACAGGTAACCTTTCTCTTTCTCCATCTCTCTACTCAACAAATGAACCCTAATTATATCCTTAACTCTTCTTCTTTTTCTATTTTATTTCTGCAAAACAAGAATAATAATAATAATAATAATAAAAACTGCATTTGGAGTAGACTCTTTCCAGACATATAGCAAATGACAAATTTTATGTAGTTTAAGATTAATTATACATGATTTTAAGAGAAACCAGTTTGACGAAATTGTGGGTCAGAGAGAGGAGTATGTTCTTCAAGCTGCTCTTGTGACTTGTTAGTTTTGGCTCATGTAGGACTGAATAATGTACAGCCAAAGATCATTCACTCCTAAACCGTTGCTCTATTCTACATGTATACTTTTAATATGTAAATCTTTATTTTTCAAATGGTATTGTTTTGGTTTGGACTTATTTTTCATTTTAGTTAGTCCAAAAAAGGACACATTTTCTATATTTAGTAATGCTCATTTTATCCTTTGTGAAATGATTTCTAGCCACAATAATATATATTACTTATTTTAAATCACAAGTTTCAAAAGTTTTTCTTTCTTAAACTCTGTGCCAAATCAAATTAATTCATATAAATTAGGACGGAGAAGTATAATGTATGGTTTTTGCTGTTTCTGGAGACTCAATATATTGAACATATAAGTCAAAAGATTTTATAGACTACGTGTCTTTGTTGATTCTTTGCTATATTTTATGCTAGGCTGTCTTCAAACAATTCTCTAGTGGACTAGGTGGACCAGATAATAGTGTTACTGATGAAGTAGAGTTGCAGCAGCATCAAAAACTTGAGAAGTTGTACATTTCTACTCGTGCCGGCAAGGTTTGACAACACTCCCCAACCCATTTTAGAATCTCTCTTTTTAATCTTTGTTTTCCTTCACCTCTTTATCCTGTTTTATCACTAGCATTTCCAAAGGGATATCGTCCGGGGTGTTGAAGGCTACATCATCACTGCCTCAAAGCAAATTGAAATTGGTCAGTCCCTCTAGTTTCTTCTTACATATATATCTGTAATTTCTAAGCCTTGTTATGTTTCACTGATGTCATAAATTCGTTTTAGGTACTAGGTTGTCAGAAGATAGCCGAAAATATGGGGCTGAAAACACATGTACAAGTGGTAGTACGTTATCTAAAGCAGCATTAAGTTACAGTAGGGCTCAAGGTGAAATTGAGAAGGAACGTGAGGATCTACTAAAGTCCCTCGGAACGCAGGTTTGGGATAAAATTTCTCTGACCATAAACTTAGTTGTGCCTTCTTCATTATCATGCTGTGTTTCATCAAATTTTGTTTTCTGTGCAAAGGAATAGGAGGTGTTGGTTGATGCTAAACTGGGGGAAAAAAAATAAGAAAAACGAAGTGAGGTTATATGGTAGTGGGCTGTGATTTGAAGGTTACTTTATTAAATTGTGGAGTCAAAGGTATTTTGATTAGTTGATATCTATGTTGCTCAGACTCTTCAAAAATGTCACTGTCAGACTCTTCAAAAGTAGTGCATTTTTAGAGAATCCGACATGGGTGCAACTGCATTTTTGGAGTGTCTGGGCAACATAGGTTGATATTATGCGTTAAATTTATTTCGTTCATATCTTCTATTTTCCTTCCTTTGTCTTAGAAGTAATGTAAGATAGTTAACACTAGACTATATGACATAGAATTCAGTTAATCTGCTATCATTGCTTCCTGATCTCCAATTTCCTTTCAGATGCAACAAATGTCAATGTCAATCTATACTGTTACTTGTAATCCTGTACGTAAACCTAGACTGTTTTTTCTACTATGAAAATTAAGTTGGATGTCACAAGTAAGCGCAATATTGATAACATTTTCAGCAGTTATATTCAGCAACCTGTGCCTGAAAAACTACAGTACATTTGTCTGACAGATCACCAACTGAACTTGCTAAATTTGCTTGGGATATCTAAAATCAAATATAAAGGTCAAAACATTATCCTGATAAATTTAATTGAGTAGGTCTAGTTTATGGTTGATGAGATGTAGGTGAACTTTTATAGACAATCTTTTATGTTTTTTCATCCTTTTTTATTTTCTTGATATAACAATGGCCCTATTGTTGTTATAATTAACTTTTAGTTGTCATAAACGCCATAGCTGTTTCATTGTAACCCACATTTCATTTTCCAGATGTCCTTAACTTGATATCTGAATGAGATGAGTTAATATCATAATTGGTCCAAATTTGCAATAGCTAGAAATTAGAACTCACTTGTTACCAAGCGAGCAGTGGCACAAAAAACTTTTAAATAAGTTGACTTAGATCTCTCTTGATAATTCAATTCATTCATGAAATGGCAAGCGAAGTGTGGACTTTTTCTTGAATTCTTGATTAGAAGTTTCAAACTTCAGGTTGCTGAGCCTTTAAGAGCAATGGTTGTGGGAGCTCCACTGGAAGATGCTCGACATCTCGCTCAACGTTATGATAGAGTGAGACAGGAAGCTGAAGCTCAGGTAACATTGAAGAAGGGAAATGTGCTCATTTGAAGTCCTTTCTCTGTTATCACCGATTTTTATCTTCCATGCTAATCATTCCTGTCAGTATGCTGTTTTTTGTTATTAAAATATAACTGATATTTGGGACTGAGGTGTGGGGCACTGTTTGATTGATTGACTAAACTATTGCTGATAGTCATTTATTATTTGTGTATATCATGCATCAACAAGTTACTTGCATAATATCTTGAAGTTCTGTACTAATCCCAAACTTCTTCGGGACAAGTCAGGCTATAGACATTTCCAGACGCCAGGCTAAAGTGAGGGAATCCAATGGTAATCCGGAAAGTGTATCGAAGATGGAAGCTGCTGAAGCAAAACTTAAGGACCTAAAGTCAAATGTGGCTACCTTAGGCAAAGAAGCTTCTACTTCCATGGCTACTGTTGAAGCTCAACAACAGAGGTTAACACTCCAACGACTCATAGCCATGGTAGTAGTCAGTTTCTCTTTTCTACTGTAGTTCAAAGTTTTTTTCTTTTAATCTTTATCACTCAGAAATCTCCATGCGAACCCCTTCATTTATTTCTTATTCAAGGTTGAGGCACAGCGTCATTATCATCAGCGAGTTTTGCAGATACTTGATCAGCTTGAGGCAGAGGTACACTCTTCCTCTATCAATATTTTTTTTGCTTGATGTGAAGCACAAGTATATTACTAGTTTTAAGTGATGATGGATTGATTTACACTCTTCGAGTGCATAGATGATGTTGGAGCGTCAAAGAATTGAAGCATCTCCTAGTTCAGCCACAGATAATTCGATGCCTCCTCCCCCATCTTATACTGAAGTTAATGGTGGCCTTCATTTTAAGTCATATGATGGATTCATAGATGGGACAACGTATTTCTTGGCAGAGGTGATGGTTATATTCCCTCTCCCTTTTTTAAGATGAATCATGATGGATTACTCTCTTTGAGCTTTTACTTTATAGCTTTTTATTTGGTTCGTGCATCTCTTCCTGCAGGTCGTACACCCATATGAAGCTGAGTCAGATGTAGAGCTCACATTATTGATTGGTGACTATGTAGTTGTTAGAAAAGTAAGGTTTATCTCTTCGTCTGTAGTTATTTAATATTTTTCTTCCTGATGCTTTCTTGTCACAGTAGTACATTGAGAATGCCCTACCCCGCAAACATTCCAGCCCCTCCCCATATCTGGTTGACAATACATCACTAGATACTACATTCTGATAAGCTGATCACCTTTTGAGACCATGATGCATGTTAGTTTCTAGTGATGTATTGTCAACCAGATAGAATCCGACACGGGTGCGGCATCGAAAGTGAAGAGTCCGCACAACTTAGGCAGCAAGCTTTCTTTCAACTGGTAATAATAATAATCATGGTAGTCTAGCGCTAGCATATAGCTTTGAGTACCCATTTCATTCTTGGAGGATCCATTTATAATGTATTTTAGAGGTTTGGTATCTTTATGCAATGACAATTTTGTTACTCTCTTCATTATGTTGTAGTGAGTGTATTCTGAAGGGATGCACATCTTTGGCAAATGTTGTTGGAGATTTCCCCTTTTCTAAATTCTGTTCCGTCTCCATATATTTAGTTGACATTGGTTCATTTGTTTCTCCAAAGGTGTCAAACAATGGTTGGGCTGAAGGTGAGTGCAAGGGCAAAGGAGGTTGGTTCCCATTTGGGTATGTAGAAAGACGAGAACGCATTCTTGCAACCAAGGTAGCTGAAGTTTTCTAGACATTGCCATGTATGTCGACTGCAAATTCGGCATTATGACTGTATGCAGTTGTAGTCCAGAATCTCTTGTGCATCTGACTGTTGCTAGTGCCTTCGTGTTTGCATTTGTAATGGTGTAATCAGATTATTGCTGTAAAGAATGCTTGTTTTGGCTTTCTTGTCTTCTTTCAATTTGGCCGTCCTTCTGTATTTGCAGAATGGGGATCACAATTCTTTTGTTTTGATAGTATTAGGCAGACGGAAAGAAATCACTAGTTATATTTTGTCTTTGTTAAGAATTGAATGTTGGCCCACCATGGTATTCTTTTTCACCTCATGCAACACTAGGTCATACACTTGGATGCTACGACCGTTTCTTTTTAAATGATAAATTATATGGCAAGCATGAAGGACTTTTTATATTTCAACCTGAATTGTCAAAGCTGATTTGAACCTTAAAATATGTAATGAAAATGTTTGAGCAAAGATCATAACTTTATCTATATAAGTGGATAATAAAATTCATAAGGCTTTATAGGATTTTGGACATTGAAACCACATAAAAGGTACATGACTATGACTCTGTGAGAGGGAGTATCTTGAAGACCTTGACCTTGAAAGTATGACCAATGGGAGTATAAGAAATGGATATGAGAATAGACGATGACCATATTTGAAAAAATTTAAATAGCAACTAAGAATATTTATTCATCAAAAGTACTTGAGATCTTACGTAATTAAGATTAACTTGTACTCATTTTTTGCTCAAAATCTCATAGATCATAAGACATTTCTTTACGGACATCAAATGGTAAATCATGGTTTATAGTCTTAAAAATCATACCATACGTAAAACCGGACACCAATTTTAGATTTCGAAGAAAAAACATATTCTTCATATTTTATAATTTCATGGTAAAAATTATGAGATTCATGGAATGAGGGCACAACAAGAATTTAGCGTGTATAATTCATAAATATATAGTGTGAGGAGGAATAACGGTGCACGTAAAGGATAGTTCATGTGCCGGCATTAGATGCCATATTTGACGTTTTTAATTACGAATAAATGTTTTCAGTGTTTAAAAAAGAGAAATATAAGACTTATTTCATAAAAAATCAATTAACTCTTTTAAGAAAATCGATTTTCAAGAGAGTCGCCACTTAATTTTTTTTATGAAATTAAGAAAACGTATAATTTTCAAAAGACTTAAACAGACAAAATCATTTGAAAATACCAAAGGGGGGTTTGGGGTTCAAATTTACACTTCAAGAAGGTGTTAGGTACTTGAAGTGTCTGCTAACACGCGGTTGACCTACGACTTGACTAAATATTTGACTAACTTTTAAAAAGTTAACTAAGTAAAGAAAAAATCATTTTTTAATTAAAATAAACTAAACTTAAATACTTCAATTAAACATAAAAGGTTTAACTTTGGAAATTTAATTAAATTAAGAGGAACTTTCACAAATAGCCACTATAATAAATTTAATTATGCTCCATAGCTATAGTTTGCATAATTACGGGTTGTAGCTACAGTTTAACCTGTCTCGTTTGTATAATTCGCAGGTTTGTATAATTCGCGAGTACATTTGTTCAGTTATTTGTGTATAAACTCGAAATAACGAATTTATGCAAATACAAACATCAAAAGTGTAAATAGTTATACAAATTATATTATACAAATTTCGAATTATACAAAAGTTATACAAATTATATTATACAAAAATCCGAATTCTACAAACGCGCAAATTATACAAAACCAAAAAGATGAGCCTCCAAAATTCCAAATCTGATTGGGCTTTAGGCCCGAAACTTGTCCTTTATCTAAAATTGGACCCTGCTGAAAATTCAAATGGGTTTCAGCCCATATAATTCTTCTTCCACCTGCCACTAATTATTTTGGGATGATGCACAAAGGACTTGGGCATCTAGCCCATTTTCGCTCCCAAACAATTGTGTATACACCAAGTATATATTACTGTATATGAGTCATATTTTTTGACCCATCTTCATGTATATCGGGATGCATACCAAATGTACAAACCTAATCAGTTTTCGAACACTCGTATTTCCTTATTTGGACCTGTATTTTCTTTATAAGCTTATGTTTCTCTGTTACTATTTTCGTCTCTACTATCTATCAGTTCATGCCCCCTCAAACACTGAAGGTAAATTCGAGTTATATAAAGGGGATTTTGGGGTTCGAAGAATGGGGGGAACGGGTAGAGAAATTGGATAAGATTTTGAATTCTTTCAATTCAAAATTCAAAATCAATTCCAAGGGCAACCAATACAACTGACTCTTGTACCAAAATCCCCAATTCCATAACAAATCGGAACAGACAAGCGATGGGAGCCGTTCAAATATAGTGTTGTATGTTGAAGTAATTTAGAAAACATGATTTGAAATTTATCTTTTTTTAATACTAAGTTTTTAGAGATGATCTCGAGTAATTAATGTGTATTTTTTTTCAAGAAATGGTGTCGGGTGGTCAAACCACCCTTACTATGAGAGTAACTTAAAGCTTGAGAAATCATGTGAAACTGTTAATTTGAGTGTTACACGCCATATACTGTCTACTAACACTTTCCGAAACAAATCATCTTACTGAATAGCTAGAAACAACCACTAAATATTCGACAACAGTTCAGAACTACAAAAGAAAACAGACAGGGCTTACATAACAACTATTTGCTTAGCCTTTAATAACTTTTAGAATTCAAAGTTTGTGTCAGGCTTCTTCACGTTGGTCCTTTTCAAAGTCCTTTGGAAGGATGACATATCGATTCTTACGCATTGCATGCATACCAGCTTCTTGACAGATAGCCGCAATCTCAGCAGCAATGGGCGAGAAACATACTCCCTCCGTCTCATTTTATGTGGCATTTTTCAAATTTTGAGATTCAAACAAATCTATCTTTGACCATAAATTTTTCATATATCTTTTAAACATTTTGAATTATCAATTATTGTGACTTATAGTACTTTTTACGTAGTTTACAAATATATAAATTTCATTTAAAAAAATTGAACCATGCGCAAATTTCCGGTCAAACTTAAATTGTTTGACTCTCGAAAAACGTAAAGTGTTACATAAATTGGGATAGAGGGAGTATCTTTTATGTACTTTTTATTAAAGATATTTATGCTTTCATTTTATTAAATTTTTAAACAAAATTAAATTTAAAATTAAATAAATTATATTAAAAAGAAATTAGAAAGTATAATTATTAAGTAATGATAATAATGAAGATATTAGAGAAAGAGATTTCTTTGTTCTTTAATTATGATTAACAAGCTTGTTAAATTAAATTATATAGTAGTATTATATTTAAAAAATCAAAATATAAATTTAATTTTAAAAGATTCAAATTAAATTATTAAAGCTAAATAGAATTAGGTTAATAACATCGCTAGATAAAATTTGACCTAATCTTCGTGTTCTGGGTACTGAAAAAGAATCCAGTGATTTGTCAAGGTATGCAGATTCTAATCCTATTTTTAATAAATTTTTTTGCTTGTGGTTTAAAAAAATTTAAGTTATTTTCAACAAAAAAATCCAAACATTACTACTTTCTTTTTGCTAATTTTTTCTTCTTTTAACCCTAATTTTAACAAAAAAAAAAAAGGAAAAATCCTTTTGGCTAGAAAATTTGGCCAGAATGGTATTTACCTATATTATTTTACCTTTTTGAACATTTTTACCCTTTAAAATTTAATGCCTTTTAATTAAAAAAGGAAAAAAGATTAGTTTATTTTAAAATAAAAAAAGATATTATAAATTTTTTAAATTTCTGGCCAAATTTTTTGGCCATTTGGTATTACCCAAAAAAATATACAGCCTTGATTTGTTGAAAGTGACATTCATTTATTGTTGTCAATAAAAACATTTTTCGTACTGCATTTAATGGCGATAAACGTCTCATCTTTTATATGGTACTTTTGTTACTATGAGTTTATTTGTTGATTCTGTGAGTTTATTTGTTGAAAGTGACATTGATCAACAAATGAAGAAACATATCTTTTTTACAATTTTTTTTTTTGCAAATTCCCCTTATTATTCTTTTCATCTCAATTTAGGTGACACATTTCGAATTTGGAGATTCAAATAAGTCTATTTTTTATTGCAAAATTTTCATATATCTTGTAAATATGAATTATGAATTCTCAAGCATGAGTAGCTAAATCCACAACTAGGGTTGTGGGAACCATGAGCAACTAACAATGTATGACTAATAAATAAGTAATTCTAGAATAGTGTTTATACATGTATTGTAAATCCTTTCGTTTAGAATGCTTTCTAGCGGTGCACAATGTTAGAAATCGCCTCATTCCTACTTATCGGACCAAGGAAGTAATGAATGAGAAAAGAATGGAACAACAGATATATAGACGAGTTTAGCCGCTATCTAATAGCCTGACCCTAATCATGCGAAGGCTAATCCGGGGGTTAAAGGTAAGGGTTAGTAAAGCACACACCCGTAGACGAACCAAGTTGCGTGGTGAAATTACCTACTTGGAGGACCAATCACTTAGGGATACCTAACTTATCAACCTTGCATATTAACACAATGATAAAGTTATTAAGAGCTTGTGGGGAACACTTATACCCTAGTTTTCATCTCATATTGATATCTCAAACTACAAATCCTGCTTACTTGTTACTTAGTGATACAAATCAACAAACTCCTATTTTATTTACAAATCCCCCTTTTTGTTACTTTCCTTGGAAATAATTTGACTAAACGTAGATAATTGTAAGTTAGCCTAAGTCTGAACCATATAACTCATGGGATCGACCCTTTCCTGAAAGTTAGATTCTTTATTTGACAACGACCGCTGATACTTTTTTTGGGAGGTGTAATTTGGGTGTGTCAAGGGGTACAATCCTAAATTAAGCTTTCGTGAAAAGTTTGTTTTTCTTGAACTTCGTGTCATCTCCAAATGCCAACACCTTTAAATGGAATAGTAGCTTGTAAAGCTCCTTCTTCGACTAGAATAAACTATTAAACTTATAATACTAGGGGGAAATGATTTGCCGAACGGTGTATACCTCCTTTTAATTTAAACAGATAAATATAATCGTCCATTTAGGCCGTAGACCGTTTGGACTCAAGATGGTCTTTCTAATGGGTCCTACACGCCTTGACTGTTGGGTCATCTTAGTTCAATGCGCTAAATTTAGGGATTTAGTTTCGCTCTACGCTAGTTAACTAAGAGTGGTTTTTGAGAGTCCGGGACCCAAACATACAACTTAGGTTGGAACTACAACAACCATTGGATGCATGACGAACCATTAAATTGTCGGTCATTCCCAAAAAGAGTTAAGTATAAAAAAGACCGGCTATGGGTTCGCAAAATCGTTCTTTAATATACTGTACTTATGTCGTGGTGACAGAAGTATGCCATAAATGCAAAAATGACAGTTAATATAATATTTTTTAAAAATAAGGCATAAATAAGGCAAAACAATTCAACATTTATTAACAAATAGTCAAAAAGAGTCAAGTCATTATGGTTGGAACCTAACCAAATCCCAGCAAAATCGTCATTCTGTTTTCAATGTTTAAAAAAGAGAAATATAAGACTTATTTTTATAAAGAATCGATTAACTCTTTTAAGAAAATTGATTTTCAAGAGAGTCTCCATTTATTTATTTTTTAAAATTAAGAAAACTTATAATTTTCAAAAGACTTAAATAGAAAAAATCATTTGATACTACCAAAGGAGGTGGGGGGGGGGTTCAGGATTTTAATTTACGCTTCAAGAAGGTGTTAGACACTTAAAATGTCCGCTGACCTACGACTTGACTAAATATTTGACCAACTTTTTAAAAAATTAATTAGGTGAAGAAAAACACATTTTCTATTTGAAAGGAAATAAACTATGGTTAATTGCCTAGCTACTCTATTAGGAAGATTTATGGATTGCTTAGAGAAGAATGGCCAAAGATTCCATGTGAAGACTAGTCTGCAATAACAAAGGAGTGCCAAAATGGGTATTTATTTTGTTTCTTGCACTCCATAGAAGACTCCAAACAAAGGACAGATTAGCTTGTTGGGTGAATTTGGAAGATATGCTTTTCCCTCTATGTCAAGAGGAGAACGAAGACATTGACCATCTGTTGTTTCAGTGCAATTATGCAACAAGAATATGGGGTAAACTACTGCAATGGTTGGGAATTGCCAGGCAAGTTCTGGACTGGAAGGCTGAAGTGGAATGGGCTGTGGCAAATGCTAAGGGGAAAACTTCCCAGTAGGAGGTGTATCGGATGGCATTAGAAGGATGGGTGTATCACATACGGAAGGAAAGAAATGCTAGAGTGTTTGACACTCGGCAAAGAACAACAAATCATGTAGTTAGGTAGATCATTCAGGATATTCATAGTAGAGCTCAACAATGTAGTAAGCTAGCAAATAGGCTTATGCTTTTAAATTTCTATCCATAATGACAGGAGATTTGTTTTGAGTAGTTTTGTTGCTAGTGTAAGTTTGGGAGCTGTCCATACTACACTATTTTTTTTGGGGATGTAATTCTCACTTGGTAAATAAAATTTTACTTACCAAAAAAAAACTATGCTTAAATACTTCAATAAGACATAAAAAAAAGGCTAACTTTGGGAATTTATTTTAATTAAATCAAATCAAACAAAACAAGGTTAGAGTTAATACAATAAACAAATAAGTAAGAAAAGGGAAGAAATGTTGAATTGCCTCTTTGCAAAAAATCCACATTTGATGGGGCTTTAGGCCCAAAACTTGTCCTATTTCTAAAAATGGACCCTGTTAAAAATTCAAATGGGGGTTCAGCCCATTTAAATCTTCTTCCACCTGCCACTTTAATTCTTTTGGGCTGCTGCGCAAAAGACTTGGGCTTATTACTGTATATGAGTCGTATCTTTTGAGCCATCTTCCTGCATATCGGGTTGTATACCAAATGTATAGAACCTAATCAGCTTCCTAACACATGTATTTACTTATTTGGACCTGTATATAAGTATTTTGAGTTGTATATCAATGTATATTGTTGTATACATTATGTATACAACCCATTTTTGGACTTTCCAGGACTTGTAAATAATTTCCAGGCCATGTTTGACGTCTTCAACCCGTTCATCAGCTTCGCAATTTGCTATGGGGATGATTCGAGACAAATAAAATGAATTTGGGCCTTTATGGCCCATTTCGAAATGCAAAGGAGAATGAATTTGAATCTAATTTGGACTCTAGGCTGATGTCATGCATAGAAAAATAATAAGGAAATGTTAGTATCCAATTACATCATTATCAATCTTACCAACACGATTTAATGCATTAGCACATGGATTGCGACTTATATGACCAACAACTAATTTAATCAATATGACAAATGAAGCAGTACGAGGAAAAACACAAAAGATAATTAAGATCGTTTAAGCTTTAACTTAAAAAATAGACAAGTAACATCTAGCTGATACAATCTCAAAGAGGCATGGATGGTCCTAAGATAAGTCACTACAAATTGAACATCAACAAATCAAAATCATTTTAATGAGGGAAAATTAAATCAAAACAATCATATAAAAAAAGAAATTGAACTCCATGATGTCAACTTATTGTTTTTCATGATTTAAATGAAATGGGGCGAGGTAACTCATAACAACTGATAAGGGAAAAAAGGATCCAAGATTAGGAACACCAGATGACTAAGTCGAGAATAAATGAATCACGTATGGCAGCATGATGAAATCACTTTAGCCCACCTAATCTTACATCAATAAACATGTATGACTAAGGTAATCAAGATGAAGACTGAAGATCGACATACTTACAGGTTCTATAGAAGGAATGCAAAATACTAGGGAGAAGCTCAAGATGCACACAACTAAGGCAATACAAAATTCATACAAGAAAACTAAGGGCTCTTTAAAGCTTAACATATAAACAAGGAAGATCAGATAAGGACATGATAGCTTTCAAAGCAAAATAAAACAAGACCATTGATTTCCCTCTTTATAACTCAAAAGAACAAACCCAATTCTTTTTGCAAACATGACATCAATAGCTGAAATACAAGAGAAGCACAATCACCATTCATGTTATGCAATAACATAAATTAATTCTACGATATTAGGATAACATTAATGAGAGTTTATGACAGTGAATCAAAACAACAGAGAAAACAACAAAAACCACGAGTAACCAGTGAGGAGAAAAAACTATGCAACCCATGCACTTAAAACATCAAAGCCAAACGAGCAGTAATCCATTTCAAACAAAACGAGGCAGAGACATCCATTTGTATAGATACAAAATCGAGTTAATGGATATAATGGCCAACTTATAATATCAAAGTAACTTCACTCATACTTGACTCAAACATAACATGCTGAACAATAGGGTAAATCACGATATTTGAAAAAAAGAAGAAGGCAAGTTGTTGCATCCAAGAAACAGTAACACAACCTATAATTTCCATACTAACTAGTTGAGATTCTTCATTTTCCTAGAAAAAAATAAATGTACCAAAAGTAAGGAATTCAAACTCTTAACTAACGAACTCCGAGCTTAAATCATGCGCCAAGAAACACATTTTTTTTATCTTCAACAACTAAAGAAAAATGCAAACTAAAAAACCAAACGAGTGATTACTGGACATTAACAGTAAACCAAGAAGGAACAAAGGCATTCGAGAAAGAAAGAAGAAGAATCAACAAGCCACTTGAGTTCATAAAACAGAACATCAAATAAACGAGTTTAGCTCACAAGAAATTTACCTTTTGGGGAGCAGCGGACTGAGATGGACGAGTTGAAGATGACGAGCTTCCACCACCATCAGAACTTTACCGGAAAAGCTTGAATGAAAAGCTTTCGAAGAAAAACCTTTAAAAAATCTAACCAAAAAAAACTTTGGACTATCTGACTCGATTTCTTTATAATCTTATCTTTCTATGTTGCTATTTTTGTCTCTACTGTCTATCAGTTCATGCCCCCTCAAGCACTAAAGGTAAAATCGAGTTATATAAAGGGGATTTTGGGGTTCGAAGAATGGGGGGAACATGTAGAGAAATTGGATAATATTTTGGATTCTTTCAATTCAAAATTCGAAATCTATTCCAAGGACAACCAATACAACTGGCTCTTGTACCAAAATCCTTAATTCCACAACAAATCGGAACAGGCAAGCGATGGGAGCCTTTCAAATATAGTGTTGTATGTTGAAGTAATTTAGAAAACATGATTTGAAATTTATCTTTTTTTAATACTAAGTTTTTAGAGATTATCTCGAGTAATTAATGTGTATTTTTTTTTCAAGAAATGGTTTCGGGTGGTCGAACCACCCTCACCATGAGAGTAACTTAAAGCTTGAGAAATCATGTGAAACTGTTAATTTGAGTGTTGCACGCCATATACTGTCTACTAACACTTTCTGAAATAAATCATCTTACTAAAAAGCTAGAAACAACCACTAAATATTCGACAATAGTTCAGAACTACAAAGGAAAACAGACGGGGCTTACATAGCAAGTATTTTCTCAGCCTTTAATAACTTATAGAATTCAAAGTGTGTCAGGCTTCTTCACGTTGGTCCTTTTCAAAGTCCTTTGGAAGGATGACATATCGATTCATGCGCACTGCATGCATACCAGCTTTTTGACAGATAGCCGCAATCTCAGCAGCAATGGGCGAAAAACATACTCCCTCTGTCCCATTTTATGTGGCATTTTTCAAATTTCGAGATTCAAACAAATCTATCTTTGATCGTAATTTTTTCATATATCTTTTAAACATTTTGAATTATCAATTATTGTGACTTATAGTACTTTTTACGTAGTTTACAAATATATAATTTCATTAAAAATTGAACCATGGACAAATTCTCGGTCAAACTTAAACTGTTTGACTCTCGAAAAAATGAAAAGTGTCACATAAATTGGGACAAAGGGAGTATCTTTTACGTACTTTTTATTAAAGATATTTATGATTTCATTTTATTAAATTCTTAAACAAAATTATAATTAAAATTAAATCAATTATATAAAACATAAATCAAATAGTATAATTATTAAGTAATGATAACAATGACGAGATTAGAGAAAGAGATTTCTTTGTTCTTCAATTATGATTAAAAAGCTTGTTAAATTAAATTATATACTAGTATTATATTTAAAATCAAAATATAAACTTAATTTTAAAAGATCCAAATTAATTTATTAAAGCTAAATAGAAATAGGTTAATAATATCGATCTTTAGAAAAAATTTGACCTAATCTTCGTGTTCTGGGTACTGAAAAAGAATCCAGTGATTTGTCAAGGTATGCAGATTCTAATCCTATTTTTAAATTTTTTTGGTTGGGGTTTAAAAAGATTTAAGTTATTTTCTACAAAAAAACCAAACATTACTTCTTTGTTTTTGCTAAATTTTTCTTCTTTTAACCCTAATTTTAACAAAAAAAAACAGGAAAAATCCTTTTGGCCAAAATGGTATTTTACCTATGTTATTTTACCTTTTTTGAACATTTTTACCTTTTTAACTTTAATGCCTTTTAATTAAAAAAGGAAAAAAGATCAGTTTATTTAAAAATAAAAATAGATATTATAATTTTTTTAAATTTCTGGTCAAATTCTGACCAAATTTTCTGGCCATTTAGCATTACCCAAAAAAATATACAACCTTGATTTGTTGAAATTGACATTCATTTATTGTTGTCAATAAAAATATTTTTTGTACTGCATTAAATGGTGTCGCACCCCGTTTTTCGCAAAACAGACTTTCCTTTCGGATGCACGACCTAACAACTCTTTTGGGCTTTTGATGGATTGAAGAGTCGCCACCTAACGAATTAAGGCGCGTTAGGGCACCTATCTAACCTAACTAAGTCTAGCTAAGGTCAACGAACCAGAGATCAGGGTAAGGGTTCAAATTACCTCGGGGGGAAGGTGTTAAGCATCCCTCGAGGTCCACAAATGTGGGTCCCGGCCGTGTCTCATGCAATTTATGTGGAGGTTACAAGTAGCAAATAAGGTCACTCCATTAAGCATGCAAAGCTAGGTGATAACATTAAACGATTAAGATTATTTCATTCTATTTATTTAATTAATTAAACATTTAAAACTAGGTGATAACATGATATTAAACAGTTAAGGAGCACTTTAGTTATTTTAATTAATTGGTTAAGCATGCAAGAATAAGTGATAATATAATAAACAAGAAATAAATATTCAAACAAATAATAAAGAGAAGAGCGAGGAGACAGAAATTGCACAAATTAATAAGCAAACAATTTATTTTTATTTTATTTAAGCTACCCC
Source organism: Solanum tuberosum (assembly GCF_000226075.1). Classification (NCBI taxonomy): domain Eukaryota; kingdom Viridiplantae; phylum Streptophyta; class Magnoliopsida; order Solanales; family Solanaceae; genus Solanum; species Solanum tuberosum. The sequence continues at coordinate 74,321 of NW_006239065.1, forward strand.
AAATAATTATAAACATATAAAAGGGGGCAAAAGGAAAAGGAGACTCTGAAGGACTTTTAGGATCAGCACTCGACTTTGTTTATTTCGGTCAATTTCTCGTAAGGACAGACAAAACAAAGGTTTGTCATTTAGACCGAGTCGATGTCATCATCTCCGTAGGGCCTAAACTACCCCTACCCCTCCACCACATGCTTTCGTCTCTACAATGTGCCTATCGTCCCCGATTAAGGTCCAAGAGGCATTTGACAACTATTAGGGTGAATTTAGACAAAATAAAATATAATAGGCCCAACTGGACACCAAGTCAAACAATTTGGATGAGCTTTTAGCACGTAGAGTCTCATATTGGCCTCTAAATTTTATTAACATGCTTGCAAACACACATAATCGGTGAAGGTCTCATGCTAGGTGTGGCATACAGACATTAGCATGGAATTAAAAACTAATTGCTTAATTGAGAGACAGAAAATTATTACAGAATGCATAAATATATTAAGCATGAACGGAGCAGAGAATAGCCACGTATAAATTAATTTTATTCAATTGTAGCAGGCTAGAGAAAGCTAACTGATTTATTTTAATTGGTAAAAGATTAATTGCAGTGCAGATATTAATTAGTTACAGATTTGATTTTAAGTAGAAACATGTGAACAGAAATATTGAAAAGCAATGGAAGATTTAACCAGGACATAGGATTTAAATCGAATTTTAACATGCTTGATTTATTTGACTGGCAAGAAAATAATTTGTGTTGCAGGAATCATTAACAGTGAGCAGAAAGTATACAAAAAAATTTAATTCAATTATTTAACATGATGAAACTGATTATAACAGGCTAATTTAAGTAATCTGATTGACGTAAATTTTTGAACAAAGAATAAAACCAAATTTACCACCTATAGGCATTATCTCTACACCCCAAATGACATATTTAAAGATATGTAACTACTGATGGTATCTGAGTGATTAAATGTCACACATATTTCATACTTCTTATAGCATGATTACTAATCAATTTGCGTGTTAGAAAATATTTAACCATAAGACTTAATATATGAAAAATGAATTAACATGCCAACATTAATATGCAACACATATAGACGTGATTTATTTTAGATAACATATTAGATTATTTATTAAAATGCTGATTTTTATACTCCAGAATATACCCTTAGATGACTTGCCAAATTAATTATTACATCCTAAACAAGATCTTAAAGCACACTAACATGCTAACAGTTTATTAATAGAGCAATGAGTCAGAATTTATGCAACACTAGATTGTATGCATGAAATCTAATTTTTTATTTCTAAACAAATATTTGCTACGCTTTCTCGCATGGGGAGCACTTATTACACCCGTTGATGTTACATGAGACAAGTACAAGCCAATGGTTGATTTTAGACGATTATTTAAGAAATATTATGACATATTTGAATGCCTCTAGGAATTTAAACAGGTAGATTTATAGCAATCACACATAATAATATGAAATAAACAAGTAAAACAGTTAGCACGCAATTCCCCGCCCCCCCTTAAACGATCCCCAAATTATTTCATATATAGAGAGTTTAGAGTCATATAAAATATTACAAAAACCAAAAAAAAAAACGAATAGTAAATGACATAACACAACCCAAAATAAACTACTAAGCAGAAATAGTTTCTATCCGGTAACCCGCCCTAGACGACTCTTCATGTCTTGAACTTTATGTTCAACCCTGCTTAAAAATATACCAAAGGTGAAGACAAGAACAATAATTACGTAGATAGAAACACAACAATTATTCATAACAAACACAGATTTCAGACAAGTCATAAAACATATAAAATCACATACTGAGAAAGAAAGGATAAAGAGACTAGTCCGGATGTTTCCTTCTTATTTATTTCAAACAATGCAACAATATTAAATAATCCAAAACGGAAATTAAACTAATGGAAAGCAACTAACCAATTAGGCAGAATATTTTATCAGCAATGAAGTATTTAGGAAGATTTCCAAACCACAACAACAACACAGCAAAAGCGCAAAGAATGATCCAAAGCTTTACTAGAATTCTTATTATTTAGAGAAGAGAGTATCTAAGGTATATGTCTAAATCTGAGAGTGTGTCCACCCGTGAGTATGAGAGTGTGTTCGTCCCAAAAGTAGTGCAAAGAGGGTCCTTTTATAGTGAGGGGAGGGGTCAACAGTAAAGGAAAATAATTATTTTAGGGGTCAATATAATATTTTCCCTTTTTCAAAGGAGCCAATTATAACATGCTTTCCTTAAACAAAAGGAGTATAAAATCAGTCCAATATTTATTTATTCTTTTTACCAAATATGAACAAGTAAGAAATCTGTCAACTTTTCACATAAGGAAAGAAATTGTTACCGCTAATCAATTAATCAGTCAATTTTCCTTCTCTACAAAATCAATTAATCAATCACTAAATCATGCAACTAAAATAAGGTAGCGCAATCAATCAGCGAGATAAGAGAATTATTCTTACTTTTTTGCAAAATCAATTCAATGTACTTACCGTATATACCCGAGCATAATAGCAAAAGGAACATACATTAATAGATTTTCCTATTCAATCGAGAGGTTCAACATTTATAATACCAAAGAATTAGATACAACAAAATTAGGAGCAGACCATTATAGCAATGCAAAATATAGCAATGAAGGTGTAGAATTTTCATGGGCCAAATCCGGGCATGCTTTCAAACTATAGTTATAATTTGATCATACATATAAAAAAATTTAAGCAAATGAAGAACATAGATTACAAAAATCAGCAGCTCCACACATAAATTAGGATATTGAAATACTAAGGATGAAACAATTAACGGACTAATCATGCACACTTTATGTTTAATGGCAAGCACAAATATTTGAGTTTTAAGATAAGGAAAATCGTACCTGGGACTGATCTGTGAAGATCAGTTCTTTAAAAAAAATCGTTTTTAGTTCCGAATCCGAACATTGGCATCGACAAGTCCTTTTTGTTGCTTCTTCGTTCTTCGCCGGAGAAAGAAGGCGAGGGAGAGGGCGGCGCTGCCTGGTCGCTCACCGGAGATGCTGCTGATGTCCCGCCGAGCTGCTGCTGGTTGCTGTCCGGCTGGAGCTGCTGCTGGTTGCTGTCCGGCTGGAGCTGCTGCTGGTTGCTGTCCGGCTGGAGCTGCTGCTGGTTGCTGTCCGGCTGGAGCTGCTGCTGGTTGCTGTCCGGCTGGAGCTGCTGCTGGTTGCTGTCCGGCTGGAGCTGCTGCTGGTTGCTGTCCGGCTGGAGCTGCTGCTGGTTGCTGTCCGGCTGGAGCTGCTGCTGGTTGCTGTCCGGCTGGAGCTGCTGCTGTTGCTGTCGTGCGCCTACCCAGCTGCTGCTGCTTCGCCGGAAACTGCTGCCTGGTGGTTCGCCGGTCGCTGGTTGCTGCTGCTCCTCGCTGGACTGCTGTCTTCACTGGAAAAAAGAGAATAGAGGAAGAGCAGCAACCTCGTTGTTGCTGCTGGCGGGGTGAGGAGAAAAAGGAGAAGAGACGAGGGGAGAGAGAGAGGGACGGCTGCCGCCAGCAGGTGGTGATGAGTTTCACCGGAAAAAAATGGAGAGGAGAGCTAAGGGAGGCGGCTGATCTGTTGGAGAAGAGGAGGATAGAGTGAATAAATTTTTAGGGCTTTGGGGAGGAATTTTAGAGTAAAATAGGAAGGTTAGGGGATTTGATCTTGACCGTTAATTTTAGAAGGGATAAGGGGCTAGGATTAGATCTAGGATTTAATTTAAAGATGGACGGACAAGATTAAAGTGAATGGGTCTTGAATCAGATAGGATTAAAATTGGAATGGCTATAATTGAAATAAAATTTGGCTAGAATTGAAATGAAAAGTGGATATAATTGAAATAAAATTGGAATTGAGTGGGTTAGAATTGGAATAAATTGGAATAAAATGGGCTACAATTTAAATGATTTTGAGGAAAGTTAAGGAAATGCTATTCAATTAATAAAAAATACTACACATATTAAAATATCTTCATATAATTAAATAGATCTAAGATTTTAAAATATTTAAATAAAGTAATTATTTCGAGTTTAACTATCGATAATATAATAATAAAATAATTTAATATTTTTTTACAAATCAAGCTAACTAAATATATAATTTTTAGATAAAATTGGCTAAAATTTTAAACTCGAAATATATTTGAAAATACGTATTTAATCGAATAGCATTTCCGAAATTGGTTATAGGTCGGTCAAAATTGGGTGTTAACAGCTGCCCCTTGGTTGCTTGATAATGAATGATGAATTGTCGGGCAACCAACGTTGACTTAGTAGCCGATTTTGTCCGACCGACGAGAGATGTCTGTGGGATCAATTCAAATGACATAGAGTTGAAAAAGGGTACGACCGAGACTTTGGTATTAAGCCGCCTACATATCTCTGGTTATACGAGAATCAGGTCGTGTGTAGTTCTAGATTCAGGAGCAAACGAAGCTCCTAAAAATTGAAAGAGTGGTACGGTATACGAACGAGAGTGATTTTTTTTTTGGCTTGAATGGATTAGAGTAGCTAGAAGAGCATGACGGAGCGATTTCCAGTTCAGGAGAAAGGATCAAATGAAAAGCAGTGAAACGAGTAGCAAATGATTGAAAGGGCCTTTGTTGCGATAGGTATGAGCCTGATAATCGTAGCTGAGAGGATGATCGATCTTGCCTACAATTTCTAATATGACTAGATAGAATGTTAGCTTATAAAATACAAAAAAGTGTGAACCAACATAATAAATAATAATGACAAGAGGTGATAGGAAGACATATCCGTTTTGAGAAATATAGCGCAAACCCTGATAAACTTTGGCTTAACTTCTTGAAGAATTGCGATCCATCTCCAAAGAATAATGTTAACCCGAGCACCATATTGTAAGGCGGAAGATCCTAAATGTCCTATTGTAAGGCGGACGAGCCTAAATGTCCTATTGTAAGGCGGACAAGCCTTAATGTCGTATTGTAAGGCAGACGAGCCTGGTGCAGTATTGTAAGGCAGACGAACCTAAGTGTCGTATTGTAAGGCAGACGGGCCTATGTCTTATTGTAAGGTAGACGAACCTAATGTCGTATTATAAGGCAGACGAGCCTGATGCCGTATTTTAAGGCAGGCGAGTCTGACGTCCTATTGTAAGGCAGGTGAACCTAATGTCGTATTGTAAGGCAGACGAACCTGTGATGTTCGGTAGGTCACAATAGCAAGTTGATAATAGCATCTTCAAAATAGTTAAGTAGTAGCTTGATAGTAGCTCCTTATGTCAAATCTATTCCTGCATCCAGAGAAAAATCGTGAATTTGAAAAACAAGATTGGATCATACCTATGTTTGCTTTGATTTCGGAATTGCACTCCATTGTGATGAAAGTTTTTGAGGATTTCAAAAATTTCTGCCCCAGTTTAGAGTATAAGATATATACTCACCTTCTTAAATATTGTCTGAAATTTTTGAGGTTCCCTCAAAAATTCTGCCCAGTTTCATTTGTAAGGACTTTGTGATCCTGCTTCACTCAAAGAAAATTATTAGTTCAATAAGAAAAGTGATTGTCTTATATTTGGACACTACGCTCGACTTCGAATCTGAACGTCAATTATGTTCAAGGTTGGATCAATTAGCCCTGAATTCGAATTTGGAGAAGAATGTCTTGAATGACCATGAGAAAAAAAATAAATTTATTTGATAAAGACCGGACCCATCAAAGGGTTGCCTATGTATCCAAAAGAAAATCAGGTCAAACGTAGTTCAGGATTCAGGAGCAAACAAAACTCCTAAAAACTGAAAGAGCGGTACGGTATTCGAACGAGAGTGATATTGGCTTGAATGGATAGGATTAGAGTAGCGAGAAAAGAACGACAGAGAGATTTCTGGTTTAAAAGCGAGGGATCCGATGAAGTGGTAATATAAGTAGCCAAGGGTTAAATGAAAGACGGTAATATGAGTAACAAAGAAATTGATATGGCCTTTGTTGCGATAGATGTAAGCACGATAATCGTAGCCGAGAGGTAAAATGTCTTATCTGCAAAAATGTTAGTCTCTGCAAATCTGTAGCTTGTAATATGACTAAATAAAGTGATTAGAGTAGATATATCAAATAAACGATAAAGGTAAACATGATGCAATTTCCCATATCGACAATGATGTTTGCCATAAGACTATGAAGATGATGTCTTAGGCTATGATGTCTAGGGCCATGATACGCAAAATTATATCCTCAGGAAAATGTTGTCTGCGGGCCATGAAAAATGATGCCTTTAGACTATGACACCTTTGGATCATGATAAGCAGAAAGTAAATCCTTAGGCCATGATATGATGTCCGCAGGCCATGAAAGATGCCTTTAGACCATGACGCCTTCAGAATATAAGTAATGAGTAAAGAAAGCGTATCTGTAATTCGGCCATCTGTTGACACTTGTAGCTTGTTTGGAGTTTATTCGGATATATGTAATTCTTGAGCACAATCCAATCTCGGGTACATGGAATTCGGGCTCATGCGATGATATAATTCTCAGGCACATGCAATATCGGGCACAATGCAATCTCGGGCTCAATGCAATCTCTGGCACAATGCAATATCAGGCACATGCAATCTCAGGCACATGCAGATGATGTAATTCTCGGGCACATGCAATATCGGGCACAATGCAATCTCGGGCTCAATGCAATCTCTGGCACAATGCAATATCAGGCACATGCAATCTCAGGCACATGCAGATGATGTAATTCTCGGGCACATGCAATATCGGGCACAATGCAATCTCGGGCTCAATGCAATTCGGGCTCAATGAAATCTCGGGCTCAATGCCGTCTTCGGGCACATGCAATCATCGGGCATATGCAGTCATCGGGCACAATGCAATCTTCGAGCTCAATGCAATCTCGGGCTCAATGCAATCTCGGGCTCAATGCCGTCTTCGGGCACATGCATAATAGTCAATTGAGGACATAAAATATCTTGGACCTTCGCCTTGTTAGAAGGGTCGAGTGTCGTTTGTTGACAATTTTCGAGTTCAGAATATTGTAGCTTTCACCCTTCGTCCTATTGTAAGGAGTGGGTGTAGTTGAATGTTGATTTGCCGGGCTTGATATGGAGTAGTCTGATCCTTTTGTCTGATTAGAAGGATAGGGTATCATTGATTGACGATTGTCGGGCTCAAAATAACTTGGTCCTTTATCATGTCGGAAGGATAGTATGCCATTTGACTGGTGATTTGGGCTCAGTACAGAGTAGTTTGGTCCTTCCCATTGTTGGAATGTCAATGTGTCATTTGTTGGTGATTTTCGAGCTCTGAATAATGTAGCTTCATCACTCTTCCTATTGAAAGGACGGAATGCCATTGATTAGCAGATTGTCGGATATATCGACACATTGATCCTTCAAGTGGTGTTGAAGTTGCTTCTTGTATATGCACCTGTCTTTTCTGCATTCAAAGAAAAATAATTAGTTAAAGGGGAAGTTGATCTGTATCCCCGATTCGGCAGAATATGCTCCTCTGATGTCTGCTCGTATGTCCTTTGTAATGTTGTCGAAAATTTTGAGGTCCTCCTCAAAATTTTCTGCCCCAGTATAGAATTTTTGATTTTGGACGTAGACTGTAGCTTGATTGTTGTGAAATTTTGAGATCCTCTCAAAATTCTGTCCCAGTCTTGATTTGCAACAAAATATGTTTTTGAAGGAATTTTTGAAACCCTTTAAAAAATTCTTCCCCAGTTATTAATTTGCGCGAAGAAATGCTTTTGCAGGAATTTTGAGTTCCCTGCAGAAAATTCTGCTTCAGTATCATCACTTGCAAGAAAATGTCTTTCTGATGGAATTTTTGAGACCCTCTCAAAAATTCTTCCCAGTTAGCAGTCAAAGGGAAAATGGAATTTTTATTATGATATGACCGAACTCCATAGGAGCGCCTACGTATCCCCTCTTAAACGGGAATCAGGTCTGACGTAGTTCCAAATACAGAGAGCATAATTCAAGACATTAAACAGAGCATATAGCCACAACCAAAAGATAGATTCTGACCAAACTTTATTGCCCATATGCTAACATGGGTACCTTCCTTGTCAGAACTTGACGAAACATGAATGTAGAGAACTTAAGCTTAAATGGCATAAGCTTTTATTGGAAAGTGCTTCAAATGACCTTCAACATGTTTTCTGTTGGGATTTCTTTGGTGCAAAGTCCTCCAAGCATATGATCTTGGTATCAATCAATTGATGAATCTTGTCTTTCAGATCACGACATTCTTCTATGGTATGTCCTTTTATCCCTGAGTGATAAGCGCAAACCTTAGAGCGTTCAATCTACCTAGCACGTGTACTCATCCTTATTTCACTGATAGGAGCGATATGACCAGCAAGCCTAAACTTTTCATAGAATTGATCTATAGGCTCCGTCAAAGGAGTGTAAATTTTGATGGGCCTTTTCTCAACATTGAATAGATTTTTGCAAATATGTTTTTGAGTGAGGATTTTGACATTGTGAACAGGATAAATGGGCTTTTGATATGGAGGCATTTGATATGGTATGAGCGGCGCACAATACCAAGGGACTTGGTGTAGAGGTGTTTGATATTGAGGAGCTTGTAAGGGAGGACTCGGTAGACTCGGAGTAAGATACGGAGGTCTGGAAGCATAAGCATGATGTTGAGGAGGATATGGGTAATTTGGAAAGTGAGTGTTCTTTGGAGGCATTTGAATGGAGCTTGGTTGATTTTGAGAAGTGGGGTAAGTTGGTGGAGGATGAGAAATAGGGTGAGTGAGTGGAGGATTATCTTAGAGAGTAGCTTGACTTGTGACAGGCGACTTATCTATGTTTGTCTCCAGAGTGGGATCGACAGAGAGTAACATCTTGGCCCACCCGCGCATATCAGACACTTCTTCTTCTAATTCCTTTATTTTCTTTTTCCGGCTTGAGACCAACTTGTCTGAAGGATGCTTCTTTTCAATAGTCTTACTCATAACCTTCTCATTAGTAACTTTCCTCTTCCCTTTGCGGTTCTCATTTGGAAGAGAAGGAAAACCGTCATTTGATCGTGTGTGGTAACCCATGGTCTACAGATCAACCATTGGGGAAGGGTAAAAAATAAAAATAAAAACAAAAACAAAAGAAAACCCAAGTTAGAGTGTTGCATTAATTGAGATAGAAAGCACACTGCTTTAAGATAAACGCCCTAAATGCAAGGAGCCTCGTTGAGCCAGAGGTAGGCCTAAGACGACATATAAGTGATGCACAATAATTAATTCAAGTCTTATTTTCCAATTTGGAATTTAGATTAAAGGAAATAAACAAACTTTATTTATTATAAAATCCGAACAAAACATAATAATTGGAAAACAAAAAAAAATGAAATAAACTAAGGGAAAGGGGTAACAAATGGGAAAGTCATCCTAAATTCTGAAAATCTTGAAGATATTGGTTCCAAGAGCTTGGCGCTAATTGACTTCTTCTATAGGGAGTGACTTCATTCTTGATCTTCAATACGTTGCGTGCCCATATGTTTTCCCTTTCATCAGTGAGCCCATAGTATCCTTCCCCATTCACTTCTCTATCTTTGACCTCCATTAGGATCCATATGTAGTACTCGCGTCTGCATAAGGCCTGTGGTGCACCCATAGGAATGGTTAACACTCGCTCCCATCTTCGAAGTATGATGTGGGCTTGTGGTTTATCTAATCCAAATTCATACTTAAACTGCTCCATGTCAGACCGGAGTGGTATTACCTGAGTTCGCCCAAATTAGCGGAGTACTCGAAGAGGAGTGTATGGTTGAACGCCATTTAAGTCAATAAGCTCAACGAAGCATCGGTCATCGCCTCTTACTATTGCATGAGGGGTGGACAACCAATGGAGCTTCCATTGGATGTGGCGACTCTCGAGCTCTGTTAAAAATATTTGCCAGTCCACGAATCCTGCGGGGGCGGTGAAAGCTAACATTCTTCTTGGATGATTACCAATCTTGTTGCCATAACCAAGAAAGATGTCTATCGCGTCAGAGCGTATGTAGAAGTGTTCAATAGCCCATAATTGCTGCAAAATGTTGCATCCCTCGAAAAACATTCGACCATCGACGCATGCTGACAGACTCCTCATTATTTCCGCCAAGATCATGGGTATTAGGGTTTTCCTAGGTTCGCCCTCTCTTGGGGCTAAATCTCGAACCACATAACCCAAGCGTGTGTCAATCTTTCCCCTTATCTTAGGAAAAACCAGGGATCCTAATAAGGCAATGACAAAGGCATTTAGGCAATATGTTTCCCATTCCTCGATGGAGCATTCAAACTCATCAATAAAAGAGTAATAACTATCATCTTGGCCAAAACGTGAATACAGAAAGTCGAAATGAATCCACCCAAGGTCTAGATAAAGCAAGGTTGGATTTGACTTCATTCCCAGACTTTTTAGAAACTCCCTCGATGATGGCTTATAGGGTACCATTATTTCACACTCGTGGTATGGCAGGTCTATGAAACCACTTATCTCCTCAATCGTTGGCGTCAAGTTGAAATCCACGAATTTGAAAACTATCCTCACAGGGTCCCAAAATTCTAGCAAGGCTCTAATCAAGTGAGGGTTTGGTATCACAAAGATGCGGTAGGTAAGACCGCCCAACAACTGCCGAATCTCTCTTTCACGGTCTCTCTTGATATCCATCCACCAGTTCCTTAACTTGTAGTTTACATCTATGACCATTTGCGGATTTTGGGAGTTGAAAATATCCATGACTCTGCAAACAAAACAACAAACTATTTCTAAACTCCATTTTGGCAAATTTGGCTTAATTTAATTATTATGACCACATTGACACATAATTATGCAATTTGTCTAAAGGGTGTTGGGGCCCTTTAGACGATAAGGTGGCTACTAATCATGCGGATTGACACCAAGGGTCAAACCACCTAGGGCTTATGCAACATGTATGACCTAAGTAAGCTTTCTAAGAGTTGGCTTGACACGGACTTGAAATGGGTTCTATGCGAGAAGGCTCGTGGTTTCCCGGTAGTAAGACTATCCGTTCCATCCACGCATATGCCGACTCTCTATAATTGGGTGTTTTGAAGAGAAATCGAGTAGTTGTGAGAGGTGCAAAGGCACAACATCACGGTAACAAAATAAAAAAAGGAAGAGGGTCCCAATTGGGGGAAGTATGAGCGGAATGCCAGTTATCAAAGCAGTAACATTTAGCATTTAGGTTAAAAGCGATAACATATGGACAATTTTAAGGAACAGTAAATAAATAAATAAATACAAAAATAAGCATGCAAACACATAAATAAATCAAGCAAATAAGGAAAGGAAATAAGGTTTAAACATGAAGTACACAAAAATGGGGAAAAGGGAAAGGGCGAAACACGAGAATAATCAAATAAGGGAGAGGGAAAGGGACTAAACATGGAAATAACAATATTTAAGGAAAGCGAGTAAACAATGAAAGCAAAAATTAATTAGACATGGGAATAACCAAACAAACAATGAAATGACAGATAAAGTAAACCCCACATAAGCACGAAACACGTAATGGTTAGAACCTAATATCCCCAGCGGAGTCACCATTCTGTCGCACCCCGTTTTTCGCAAAATGAACTTTCCTTTCGGATGCACGACCTAACAACTCTTTTGGGCTTTTGA
>NW_006239065.1:86403-108953 GCF_000226075.1 Solanum tuberosum
GGAGACTCTGAAGGACTTTTAGGATCAGCACTCGACTTTGTTTATTTCGGTCGTTTTCTCGTAGGGACAGACAAAACAAAGGTTTGTCATTTAGACCGAGTCGATGTCATCATCTCCGTTGGGCCTAAACTACCCCTACCCCTCCACCGCATGCTTTCGTCTCTACAAGGTGCCTATCGTCCCCGATTAAGGTCCAAGAGGTATTAGACTGCTATTAGGGTGAATTTAGACAAAATAAAATATAATAGGCCCAACTGGACACCAAGTCAAACAATTTGGACGAGCATTTAGCACGTAGGGTCACATATTGACCTCTAGATTTTATTAACATGCTTGCAAACACACATAATTGGTGAAAGTCTCATGCTAGGTGTGGCATACAGACATTAGCATGACATTAAAAAGTGATTGCTTAATTGAGAGACAGAAAATTATTACAGAATGCATAAATATATTAAGCATGAACGGAGCAGAGAATAGCCACGTATAAATTAATTTTATTCAATTGTAGCAGGCTAGAGAAAGCTAACTGATTTATTTTAATTGGTAAAAGATTAATTGCAGTGCAGATATTAATTAGTTACAGATTTGATTTTAAGTAGAAACATGTGAACATAAATATTGAAAAGCAATGGCAGATTTAACCAGGACATAGGATTTAAATCGAATTTTAACATGCTTGATTTATTTGACTGGTAAGAAAATAATTTGTGTTGCAGGAATCATTAACAGTGAGCAGAAAGTATACAAAAAAATTTAATTCAATTATTTAACATGCTGAAACTGATTATAACATGCTAATTTAATTAATCTGATTGACGTAAATTTTTGAACAAAGAATAAAACCAGATTTACCACCTATAGGCGTTATCTCTACACCGCAAATGACATATTTAAAGATATGTAACTACTAATGATATCTGAGTGATTAAATGTCACACATATTTCATACTTCTTATAGCATGATTACTAATCAATTTGCGTGTTGGAAAATATTTAACCATAAGCCTTAATATATCAAAAATGAATTAACATGCCAACATTAATATGCAACACATATAGACGTGATTTATTTTAGATAACATATTAGATTATTTATTAAAATTCTAATTTTTATACTCCAGAATATACCCTTAGATGACTTACCAAATTAATTATTACATCCTAAACAAGATCTTAAAGCACACTAACATGCTAACAGTTTATGAAGAGAGCAATGAGTCAGAATTTATGCAACACTAGATTGTATGCATGAAATCTAATTTTTTATTTCTAAATAAATATTTGCTACGCTTTCTCGCATAGGGAGCACTTATTACACCCGTTGATGTTACATGAGACAAGTACAAGCCAATGGTTGATTTTAGACGAAATTACACAGGTAGATTTATAGCAATCACACATAATAATATGAAATAAACAAGTAAAACAGTTAGCACGCAATTCCCCGCCCCCCCCCTTAAACGATCCCAAAATTATTTCATATATAGAGAGTTTAGGGTCATATAAAATATTACAAAAACCAAAAAAAAAAAACGAATAGTAAATGACATAACACAACCCAAAATAAACTACTAAGCAGAAATAGTTTCTATCCGGTAACCCGCCCTAGACGACTCTTCATGTCTTGAACTTTATGTTCAACCCTGCTTAAAAATATACCAAAGGTGAAGACAAGAACAATAATTACGTAGATAGAAACACAACAATTATTCATAACAAACACAGATTTCAGACAAGTCATAAAACATATAAAATCACATACTGAGAAAGAAAGGATAAAGAGACTAGTCCGGATGCTTCCTTCTTATTTATTTCAAATAATGCAACAATATTAAATAATCCAAAACGACAATTAAACTAATGGAAAGCAACTAACCAATTAGGCAGAATATTTTATCAGCAATGAAGTATTTAGGAAGATTTCCAAACCACAACAGCAACACAGCAAAAGCGCAAAGAATGATCCAAAGCTTTACTAGAATTCTTATTTTTTAGAGAAGAGAGTATCTAAGGTATATGTCTAAATCTGAGAGTGTGTCCACCCATGAGTATGAGAGTGTGTTCGTCCCAAAAGTAGTGCAAAGAGGGTCCTTTTATAGTGAGGGGAGGGGTCAACAGTAAAGGAAAATAATTATTTTAGGGGTCAATATAATATTTTCCCTTTTTCAAAGGAGCCAATTATAACATGCTTTCCTTAAACAAAAGGAGTATAAAATCAGTCCAATATTTATTTATTATTTTTACCAAATATGAACAAGTAAGAAATCTGTCAACTTTTCACATAAGGTAAGAAATTGTTACCGCTAATCAATTAATCAGTCAATTTTCCTTCTCTACAAAATCAATTAATCAATCACTAAATCATGCAACTAAAATAAGGTAGCGCAATCAATCAGCGAGATAAGAGAATTATTCTTACTTTTTTGCAAAATCAATTCAATGTACTTACCGTATATACCCGAGCATAATAGCAAAAGGAACATACATTAATAGATTTTCCTATTCAATCGAGAGGTTCAACATTTATAATACCAAAGAATTAGATACAACAAAATTAGGAGCAGACCATTATAGCAATGCAAAATATAGCAATGAAGGTGTAGAATTTTCATGGGCCAAATCCGGGCATGCTTTCAAACTATAGTTATAATTTGATCATACATATAAAAAAATTTAAGCAAATGAAGAACATAGATTACAAAAATCAGCAGCTCCACACATAAATTAGGATATTGAAATACTAAGGATGAAACAATTAACGGACTAATCATGCACACTTTATGTTTAATGGCAAGCACAAATATTTGAGTTTTAAGATAAGGAAAATCGTACCTGGGACTGATCTGTGAAGATCAGTCCTTTAAAAAAAATCATTTTTAGTTCCGAATCCGAACATTGGCATCGACAAGCCCTTTTTGTTGCTTCTTCGTTCTTCGCCGGAGAAAGAAGGCGAGGGAGAAGGCGGCGCTGCCTGGTCGTTCACCGGAGCTGCTACTGGTTGCTGTCCGGCTGGAGCTGCTGCTGGCGGGGAGAGGAGAGAAAGGAGAAGAGACGAGGGGAGAGAGAGAGGGATGGCTGCCGCCAGCAGGTGGTGATGAGTTTCACCGGAAAAAAATGGAGAGGAGAGCTGAGGGAGGCGGCTGATCTGTTGGAGAAGAGGAGGATAGAGTGAATAAATTTTTAGGGCTTTGGGGAGGAATTTTAGAGTAAAATAGGAAGGTTAGGGGATTTGATCTTGACCGTTAATTTTAGAAGGGATAAGGGGCTAGGATTAGATCTAGGATTTAATTTAAAGATGGACGGACAAGATTAAAGTGAATGGGTCTTGAATCAGATAGGATTAAAATTGGAATGGCTATAATTGAAATAAAATTTGGCTAGAATTGAAATGAAAAGTGGATATAATTGAAATAAAATTGGAATTGAGTGGGTTAGAATTGGAATAAATTGGAATAAAATGGGCTACAATTTAAATGATTTTGAGGAAAATTAAGGAAATGCGATTCAATTAATAAAAAATACTACACATATTAAAATATCTTCATATAATTAAATAGATCTAAGATTTTAAAATATTTAAATAAAGTAATTATTTCGAGTTTAACTATTGATAAGTATAAAAATAAAATAATTTAATTTTTTTTTACAAATCAAGCTAACTAAATATATAATTTTTAGATAAAATTGGCTAAAATTTTAAACTCGAAATATATTTGAAAATACTTATTTAATCGAATAGCATTTCCGAAATTGGTTATAGATCGGTCAAAATTGGGTGTCAACAAATGGCAATAAATGTCTCATCTTTTATATGGTACTTTTGTTACTGCGAATTTATTTGTTGAAAGTGACATTGATCAATAAATGAAGAAACATATCTTTTTTACAATTTTTTTTTGCAAATTTCCTCTTATTATTCTTTTCGTCCCAATTTAGGTGACACATTTCAAATTTTGAGATTCAAATAAGTCTATTTTTATTGCAAAAATTTCATATATCTTGTAAAATATGAATTATGAACTCTCAAGCATGAGTAGCTAAATCCACAACTAGGGTTGTGGGAACCATGAGCAATTAACAATGTATGACTAATAAATAACTAATTCTAGAATAGTGTTTATGCATGTATTGTTAATCCTTTCGTTTAGAATAATTTCTAGCGGTGCACAATATTAGAACTCGCTTCATTCCTACTTGCCGGACAAATGACGTAATGAATGAGAAAAGAATTGAACAACGGAGATTTCGATGAGTTTAGCCGCTATCTAATAGCCTGACCCTAATCATGCGAAGGTTAATCCGGGGGTTAAAGGTAAGAGTTAGTAAAGTACACACCTGTAGACGAACCAAGTTGCGTGGTGAAATTACCTACTTGGAGGACCAATCACTTAGGGATACCTAACTTATCAACCTTGCCTATTAACAGTAGGATAGAGTTACTATTATTAGGAATACTGCGTTAAGAGCTTGTGGGGAACACTTATGCCCTAGTTTTCATCTCATATTGATATCTCAAACTACAAATCCTGCTTACTTGTTACTTAGTGATACAAATCAACAAACCACTATTTTATTTACAAATCCCCCTTTTTGTTACTTTACTTGGAAATAATTTGACTAAACGTAGATAACTGTAAGTTAACCTAATTGTGAACCATATAACTCGTGGGATTGACCCTAACCTGAAAGTTAGATTATTTATTTGACAAGGACTGCTTATACTTTTTTTGGGAGGGGTAATTTGGGTGTATTGAGTGGTACTTTCCTAAATTAAGCTTTCGTGAAAAGTTCATTTTTCTTGAACTTCGTGTCATCTCCAAATGCCGATGCCTTTAAATGGAATAGTAGCTTGTGAAGCTCCTTCTTCGACTAGAATAAACTATTAAACTTATAATCCCAAGAGGCAATGATTTGCCAAATGGTGTATACCTCCTTCAAATTTAAACATATAAGTATGATCGTCCATTTAGGCCGGAGGCCGTTTGGACTCAAGATGGTATTTCTAATGGGTCTTATACACCTTGACTGTTGGGTCATCTTAGTTCAATGCGCTAAATTTAGGGATTTAGTTTCGCTCTACGCTAGTTAACTAAGAGTGGTTTTTGTGGGTCCGGGACCCAAACGAACAACTTAGGTTGGAACTACAACAACCATTGGACGCATGACGAACCAATAAATTATCGGTCATTACAAAAACAGTTAAGTATAAAAAAGATCGGCTACGGATTCACAAAACCGTTCTTTAATATATTGTACTTATGTCGTGGTGACGGAAGTATGCCACAAATGCAAAAAGGATGGTTAATATAATAATTTTAAAAAATAAGGCATAAATAAGGCAAAGTTATAAAATATTATAGTGTGGATGTCCACTACACCAAAAAGTTACTCTCACCCATTATCTTCACTACTTTTCTCCATTATGAAGATAACCATAACCTCCATAACCTGCACCTTTATAACCATTATTCTTGTAACCTTTCACTTCCATAACCTCCCCCGTTATATTCATGTTTATGACTAACCTTTTGTATGCCTCTATGTTACACTATAAATAGAGGCATATTGGTTCATATTGTATACACTTGAAAATTTGATGAACATTTGAAGACTTGGAATAATAAGAAAAGCTTTCATCTCTTGTCTCCCTATTTCTATTGCTTTGATCTTCTATATTTCTTGTCTTATTTTGCTTCAGTTTTACAACACGTTATCAACACGATTGTTCTACCATTGAAGGATTGAAGAAAAGTAAATATAAATAATCGAAGGTAAAATAATTGTGTTTATTTTTCTATCGGGAACAAGGTAAATTATTGTGGAATCTATTTTATATTTTACTTGTGAACAAGGTGAATGATTAATATTATTGTTACTGCGTATCTTTTTCACCTATGACTATATATACTTTCTTTTGTATGTGAAACGTATTTTATATTTTATTTATGATTATGCTCACTGTTTTGGTTATTACATAGGCTTTTAATTTATTTATTTTTGTGTGTAAAATATTTTGGGTTCACATGGAAATTGAAAAAGGGGTGGTGGTAGTGAGCAGTTTTATTTTAGTGTAATTGGAATTATTATTTTCTTAGTGTGCAATTGATTCTTTGATTTATAACGGTAATTTACTAACTTAATTATTGTGCACCAAACATAATATAATAAAATGCTATATGTAACTCTCTTTTTTGACAAGTTTAAGATATTAGTACATACTTTGCTGATAATATTTTTATTCTGTTTCTTTTGTTCTATATTTATTTGTGCATGTTAATCACAATGTGACAATATTTTTTTAAGGCTCAATGGTGAGTCCTTTTATATTTGGCTTATTATGTCATTGATTGAGGGTAAGATGGTGAATTCAAGTCTCACCGCACCAAGTGGGTAAGACATCGAGTTAAAGTCTCGGTGCACCATGATAATAAGAAGTCGGGTTCAAGTCCCATGATTTATAACCAAAGACTTCTTTATATGGGTAAACATTGGGTTTAAGCCCTAATGCACTACAATGGTGATATGATGATGACTAACATAAAGTTGTATACTTTTGATTGAAAGTCATGAAATTTTCCCAATTAATTTGCTCCATTCTCTTATGTGAATGTGGTAGCAGTACATAATATGTCTGAAAAATGATAAGTGGTTGAATGTATGAATATGAGTGTGGTAAATTGTTAATGATCATCATTATTGTAATTAAAAGGAAGAACATTATGGATTCTTAAGATGGTCCTTCAAATGTAAAGGTAATTTTGTCCATCAAAGTGGTATGAAAGGTTATTGGGCAGATTGTTTCTTAAGATGGTCCTTCAAATGTGAATGTAATTTTTATCCATCAAAGTGGTATGAAAAGATATTGGGGACATAGTTGTTGATGCAACCCAATTTGAAAAGTTTTGTAAATCCTCCATCAAAATAAAGGAATACAAGTGGTAGTGCATTTGATACATTTGACCTATTAAAGTGATGTTGAGGTGAGTCACATAAATTTGATAATGTCAAAGCATGATAATGAGTTTCTAATAAAAAATTATGGAGCATTTACAAATGGTTATGGTATATTTCTTGAAAAAAATGTGACTTGTGTTCGTATGGATAAGAACATGTTCATGTATTGTTGGATAAATGTCGCATCTCACCTCTAACGGGAGGTTTGAGAGATTGAAAAGGTATATTTTGACATAAATGATTATTTGATCATATACTTTGAGTACATCACAAATATTGTGGTTTGTTCAAATATGAACTATTGGAGGACAAAACAAAGAAATAATTCTTTTCTATTAAGGTTGTGGTCCTGACCAAAATAAATGTTGTTGTGTGGCAACACAAATTTGTCATTGGTTATCAAGAAATAAGTCTTGCATGTAATAATTTTAATCACAAAAATAATAATAATAATTCTCTACTTGAAGGAGATGGTCACCATAAGAATGGTGTTGTGAAATTTGTGGTAGTACAAAATTAATTAAGAGTCTCGGAAGGACTTATTTGTTAATATCCAGAAAATAAAAATAGTTCATAATATTGAGGATGTAGTAAGTCTCAAAAGAAACTTTTTAAGTTTCGGAGGAATTGAAAAAAAATTATTATATTGAGAGTGTAAATTATTGAAAGATTAAATATCTTCAGATTATTACAATCAAAGCAGGTCATGAATATTTACATAAAAGGTTACCCGTCTTTCTCTTGTTTGTGGAATAAAAACATGGGCATGATGAATGAATCACATGCAAAAGTAAACTAGAAGTTTACTAGAATAAATATCAGTTGGCATAACCGGTTGGCCATTCCGGTTTAAATGTGATGCAAAATAAATTGAGAATTCATGTGGCAATATATTTGAAGAAATACAAAATTCTTCAAGATTCTCTTTTGTTGCTTGTTCTCGTGAAAAAATAATAACCGTATCAACTAAGGTTGAGATTGTATCCCCTGAAATTATTTGGAACATATAGAAAGGTGAATATGGGCCCGTTCACCTGCCATGTGGACCACTTACTATTATGATTTAATAGCTTGAAGGAGATGGTCACCATAAGAATGGTGTTGTGAAATTTGTGGTAGTACAAAATTAATTAAGAGTCTCGGAAGGACTTATTTGTTAATATCCAGAAAATAAAAATAGTTCATAATATTGAGGATGTAGTAAGTCTCAAAAGAAACTTTTTAAGTTTCGGAGGAATTGAAAAAAATTATTATATTGAGACTGTAAATTATTGAAAGATTAAATATCTTCAGATTATTACAATCAAAGCAGGTCATGAATATTTACATAAAAGGTTACCCGTCTTTCTCTTGTTTGTGGAATAAAACATGGGCATGATGAATGAATCACATGCAAAAGTAAACTAGAAGTTTACTAGAATAAATATCAGTTGGCATAACCGGTTGGCCATTCCGGTTTAAATGTGATGCAAAATAAATTGAGAATTCATGTGGCAATATATTTGAAGAAATACAAAATTCTTCAAGATTCTCTTTTGTTGCTTGTTCTCGTGAAAAAATAATAACCGTATCAACTAAGGTTGAGATTGTATCCCCTGAAATTATTTGGAACATATAGAAAAGGTGAATATGGGCCCGTTCACCTGCCATGTGGACCACTTACTATTATGATTTTAATAGATGCATATGGTATGGTCACATGTGCATTTGTATCAACTTACAAATTTGATTTTTTGTAAGGTTGTTTTGCTCGAATTGTTAAATTAAGAGCACAGTTTCAAACTATAAAATTATGTTGATAATGTTGGTTGGTTTAGCAGAAATTTTATGCCTCCAATAATAGCTATACCATTGATTACGAGAACAGATCTCTTAAAAAAATGGTATGAGATGAGTTTATTTAACATGTATCCATCAAGCCAACAAAGTTCTCCCATCACAATTGGTTCAGAGCCAGGAACCAAACAATTTCCATCTAAAAATTTGATATGTGCACATATGATTTTATTGCTCGACCACGCGCAAAGATGGATCCCCAAATGAGGTTGGGGGTAAATGTTAGATTTCCTAACATTAAGGGAGATATGTTTAGCAGCTGAAATTATGTGTGGGGTGAATCATCTAGATCCTTGTTAAAAAAATTGTGAACTTGAAGTTCAAGAGATAATTTATTTGCAAAATGTTGCAAATATTTGCCAGATGTATTTGCTAACACAATATTTTAATTAAGCTGCACATGCTCCAATAAATAGTCCTTGAAGGATGGATTCTATGGTATGCCAGAAACGTGATAGACCAATCAATTCCAAACGTAAAACTCCTTGAGGAAGGAGAGGAGAAAATTATCAAAATGATCATGATAATGAGGTAAGTGATGTGAAAGAGCACTATGACATAACACTTCATAAAACCTTGGCAAAAGTTCAGGTACCTGAAAATGATGAAAAATGAAGAGATCTCGATAAGTTCTGTCATATTGGAATCGAGTCAAATGACCGTCGACGGTATCTTTGATATGAAGTAGAACTCAATGCTATAAGTGGTTATGAGGATCTTAAATTTGAATCTGTCATATAATGTGGACAAATAAATGATTGGCCAAATAAAATGCACTATTCAAGTATATTTTGTTTCACTTAGAAAAGTGATATTTTTGAACTAATAGTTCATAGATCAAAGTATATGTCTGTGGGGTACAAATGAACCATTGTGCGAAGGTATAACCGTAAGATATAAAGTACGATTTGTTCCTCGGGGCATAAAGGATTTTCGCAGAAGTCCTAACATAATTAAATGGAGATATGTTCTCCAGTGGTGGATGCAATGAGACTTATTTCAGTCTGGCAATAGATGAAATACTTGAATATGTATAAAGACTGATTATCATGTCTAACTAGACGATGAAGGTTATATGAAAATTCTTGAAGGATTTAAAAGGTCTTAAAATAATTTCATTGAGTACCCAATGGTTCTGAGATTGCTTAACACAGAGAAAGAATCTTTTCAACCTCATGAAATGATTAAAAATGCCATGTATTAGTACATAGGTGCACTTACAGATTGTTGGTTATTCAAATGCTAGAAGATTATTTGATATATATATATATATATAATAAAAAATTAATGTGAGGGATTGTCATATTATCATTCAAGTTATGCCAAGAAACTAACAAAGTAAGTGACTCAACACATAGAAGATGTGTGATTTTCTTTGAAGAAAAAAAGACGAGCTTCAATAAAATTGATCAATCTCTGAGTTAGAAATGATTTGATTATGATTTGATGCAGAATATTTATTTGATCTGCATAAGGCTTGATCGCAAATGAGCTATTTGCTTACATATGGAGGCACAACAATATCTTGGCATTCAAAGAATCAAACATTGGTAACCACTTCTTCAAATCATGCAGAAATAATATTGATGTATGAAGTAAGTTGGGAGTGTGTTTGGTTGGAATCATGATCTATCATATTCAGAAAATATGTGATTTTCCTTTGGCAAAGGATATGCTAGCCACCATATACGAAAATAATATATAGCTCAATTGAAGGGAGGATACAATCAAAGGAGAACGGACAAAACATATTTCACCAAAAGTCTTTTTCACACATGATCTTCAACAAAATGGTGAGATAGAGGTTCAAAGACCCCTTCAAGTGATAATCATGTAAACTTATTCACTAAGGATTGCCAACATCAATATTTGAGAAGTTGTGATATAAGATTGGAATGCATCGTCTCCGAGATATCAAGTAAAAATTTTATCAGGGGGAGAAAAATATGCGTTGTACTCTTTTCCTTAACCATGGTTTTATCCCAATTGGGTTTTCTTCGTAAGGTTTTTAACGAGGCAACATTCAAAACGTATTAAAAGATATGTGTGCTTCTGATCTCTTCTTGAACTTTCTTCATGGCTTTTGGATTCTTGATCAAGATTGCCATTGCCCATATTATCACAGATGCACTAGTGTCTGATCCAGCAAATAACACATTCTACATAAAAATTGACAATTCTTGAGAAATTTTCAAGTGTTATAAAATAATATATTGTATCCGTCCACTACATCAAGAAGTTACTCCATTACTTTCCTCCATTATGAAGATAACCATAACCTCCACCTTTATAACCATTATTCTTGTAACCTTTCACTTTCATAACCTCCCCCATCATATTCATGTTTATGACTAACCTTTTGTATGCCTCTATGTTACACTATAAATAGAGGCATAAGGGTTCATATTGTATACACATGAAAATTTGGTGAACGCTTGAAGACTTGGAATAATAAGAAAAGCTCTCATCTCTTGTCTCCCTATTTCTATTGCTTTCATCTTCTATATTTCTTGTTTTATTTAGCTTTCATTTTACAACAAGCAAAACAATTCAACATTTATTAACAAATAGTCAAAAAGAGTCAAGTCATTATGGTTGGAACCTAACTAAATCCCAGCAGAGTCGTCATTCTGTTTTCAATGTTTAAAAAAGAGAAATATAAGACTTATTTTTTATAAAGAATCAATTAACTCTTTTAAGAAAATTGATTTTCAAGAGAGTCTCCACTTCATTTTAAAAAAATCTAGAAAACGTATAATTTTCAAAAGACTTAAACAGGCAAAATCATTTGAAACTATCAAAGGGAGAGGGGGGGGGGGAGGGGTTCATGGTTTTAATTTACACTTCAAGAAGGTGTTCGACACTTGAAATGTCCGTTGACCTACGACTTGACTAAATATTTGACTAACTTTTAAAAAATTAGTTAAGTAAAGAAAAACTCATTTTTTACTTGGAAGGAAATAAACTATGCTTAAATACTTCAATTAAACATAAAAAAAGGGGCTAACTTTGGGAATTTATTAAAATTAAATCAAATCAAAGAAAACAAGGTTAGAGTTAATACAATAAACAAATAAGTAAGAAAAGGGAAGAAATGTTGAATTTGGGCCTCTTTGCCAAAATTTCACATCTGATTAGGCTTTAGGCTCGAAATTTGTCATATATCTAAAAATGCACACTGTTGAAAATTCAAATGGGGTTCAGCCCATTTAAATCTTCTTCCACCCGCCACTTTAATTATTTTGGGCTGCTCAAAAGACTTGGACTTCTGGCCCAATTTCACTCCCAAACAATTGTGTATACACCAAGTGTATATTACTGTATTTGAGTCGTATCTTTTGACCCATCTTCCTGTATATCGGGTTGTATACCAAATATAAAGAACCTAATCAGCTTCCTAACACATTTATTTCCTTATTTGGACCTGTATATAAGTATTTTGAGTTGTACCAAAATCCCCATTTCCACAACAAATCGGAATAGACAAACGATGGGAGCCGTTCGAATATAGTGTTGTATGTTAAAGTAATTTAAAAAACATGATTTGAAATTTATCTTTTTTTTAATACTAAGTTTTTAGAGATTATCTCGAGTAATTAATGTGTATTTTTTTTTTCAAGAAATGGTGTCGGGTGGTCAAACCACCCTCACCATGAGAGTAACTTAATGCTTGAGAAATCATGTGAAACTGTTAATTTGAGTGTTTCACGCCATATACTATCCACTAACACTTTCTGAAACAAATCATCTTACTGAAAAGCTAGAAACAATCACTAAATATTCGACAACAGTTCAATACTAAAAAAGAAACCAGTCAGGGCTTACATAACAACTATTTGCTTAGCCTTTAATAACTTATAGAATTCAAAGTTTGTGTCAGGCTTCTTCACGTTGGTCCTTTTCAAAGTCCTTTGGAAGGATGAAATATCGATTCTTGCGCACTGCATGCATACCAGATTCTTGACAGATAGCCACAATCTCAGCAGCAATGGGCGAGAAACATACTCCCTCCGTCCCATTTTATGTGGCATTTTTCGAATTTTGAGATTCAAACAAATCTATATTTGACCGAAAAGTTTTCATATGTCTTTGAAACATTTTGAATTATCAATTATTGTGACTTATAGTACTTTTTACGTAGTTTACAAATATATAAATTTCATTTAAAAAAATTGAACCATGCGCAAATTCCCGATCAAACTTAAACTATTTGGCTCTCGAAAAACAAAAAGTGTCACATAAATTGGGACAGAGGGAGTATCTTTTATGTAATTTTTTATTAAAGATACTTATGATTTTATTTTATTAAATTTTTAAATAAAATTAAAATTAAAATTAAATCAATTATATAAAAAAAGAAATTAGAAAGTATAATTATTAAGTAATGATAATAATGAAGAGATTAGAGAAAGAGATTTCTTTGTTCTCTAATTATGATTAAAAAGCTTGTTAAATTAAATTATATAGTAGTGTTATATTTACAAAATCAAAATATAAACTTAATTTTAAAAGATCTGTATTAAATTTTTAAATCAAAGTAGAAATAGGTTAATAAAATCTCTAGACAAAATTTGACCTAATCTTCGCGTTCTGGATACTGGTCAAGGTATCTAGATTCTAATCCTATTTAAATTTTTTTTTGCTTGGGGTTTAAAAAGATTTAAGTTATTTTCAACAAAAAATCCAAACATTACTTTTTTGTTTTTGCTAAATTTTCTTCTTTTAACCCTAATTTCAACAAAAAAAATAGGAAAAATCCTTTTGGCCAGATAATTTTGCCAGAATGGTATTTTACCTATGTTATTTTACCTTTTTGAATATTTTTACCCTTTTAACTTTAATGCCTTTTAATTAAAAAAGGAAAAAAGATCAGTTTATTTTAAAATAAAAAAAGATATTATAAATATTTGGTCAAATTTTCTAGTCATTTAGCATTACCCAAAAACATATACAACCTTGATTTGTTGAAATTGTCATTCATTTATTGTTGTCAATAAAAATATTTTTTGTACTGCATTTAATGGCAATAAATGTCTCATATTTTATATGGTACTTTTGTTACTGCGAATTTATTTGTTGATTCTATGAGTTTATTTGTTGAAAGTGACATTGATCAATAAATGAAGAAACGTATCTTTTTTACAATTTTTTTTTGCAAATTCCCCCTTATTATTCTTTTCGTCCCAATTTATGTGACACATTTCTAATTTTGAGATTCAAATAAGTCTATTTTTTATTGCAAAATTTTCATATATCTTGTAAAATATGAATTATGAATTCTCAAGCATGAGTAGCTAAATCCACAACTAGGGTTGTGGGAACCATGAACAATTAACAATGTATGACTAATAAATAGGTAATTCTAGAATAGTATTTATGCATGTATTGTTAATTCTTTCGTTTAAAATGCCTTCTAGCGGTGCACACCGTTAGAACTCGCCTCATTCCTACTTGCCAGACCAAGGAAGTAATGAATGAAAAAAGGATTGAACAATGGAGATTTAGACGAGTTTAGCCGCTATCTAATAGCCTGACCCTAATCATGTAAAGGCTTATCCGGGGGTTAAAGGTAAGGGTTAGTAAAGTACACACCCGTAGAAGAACCAAGTTGCGTGGTGAAATTACCTACTTGGAGGACCAATCACTTAGGGATACCTAACTTATCAACTTTGCATATTAACAAAAGAATAGAGTTACTATTATTAGGAATACTGCATTAAGAGCTTTTTGGGAACACTTATGCCCTAGTTTTCATCTCATATTGATATCTCAAATTGTAAATCCTGCTTACCTGTTACTTAGTGATACGAATCAACATACTGCTATTTTATTTACAAATCCCCCCTTTTATTACTTTTCTTGAAAATAATATGACTAAACGTAGATAACTGTAAGTTAGCCTAAGTCTGAACCATATAACTCGTGGGATCGACCCTAACCTGAAAGTTAGATTCTTTATTTGACAATGACCGCTTATACTTTTTTTGGGAGGTGTAATTTGGGCGTATCAAGGGGTACAATCGTAAATTAAGCTTTCGTGAAACGTCCTTTTTTCTTGAATTTCGTGTCATCTCCAAATACCAGCGCCTTTAAATGGAATAGTAGCTTGTAAAACTCCTTCTTCGACTAGAATAAATTATTAAACTTCTAATCCCAATGGGCAATGATTTACCAAACGGTGTATACCTCTTTCAAATTTAATCATATAAGTATGATCATCCCTTTAAGCCGCGGGCCGTTTGGACTCAAGATGGTCTTTCTAATGGGTCCTACACGCGTTGACTATTGTGTCATCTTAGTTCAATGCGCTAAATTTAGAGATTTAGTTTCGTTCTACGCTAGTTAACTAAGAGTGGTTTTTGAGAGTCTGGGACCCAAATGGGCAACTTAGGTTGGAACTACAACAACCATTGGATGCATGACGAAACAAATAAATTGTTGGTCATTCCAAAAAGAGTTCAAGTATAAAAATGACCAGCTACAGGTTCGCAAAATTGTTCTATAATATACTGTACTTATGTCGTGGTGACGGAAGTATGCCATAAATGCAAAAATGACTGTTAATATAATAATTTTAAAAAATAAGGCATAAATAAGGCCAAACAATTTAACATTTATTAACAAATAGTCATAAAGAGTCAAGTCACTATGGTTGGAACCTAACTAAATCCCAGCACAGTCGTCATTCTCTTTTCAATGTTTAGAAAAGAGAAATATAAGACTTATTTTTATAAAGAATCGATTAACTCTTTTAAGAAAATTGATTTTCAAGAGAGTCTCCACTTAATTTTGTTTAAAAATGACGAAAACTTATAATTTTCAAAAGGGGTGGGGGGCTTCTTGTCACGACCCAACCCACCGGGCCATGAGGGCACCTACGTACTACCACCTAAGTAGGAGAACCCTCCTATCCCAATAATTTAAAACATGCGGAAAATTAAATAAACGGAAATAAAATATACTAACGGAATTTTATAAATAAGAACTTTTAACACAACTGGTTAAGACTTGTAAAGTAATTAACACTCCCAAGGATCTTGTCTAAACATGTACAAGAGCTGCTAAGAGTACAAACTGGACATAATAAATAAAAGACACAGCTCCCACCATGCGGAAGGAAAAGTAGAAGCTGCTAGAGAATTCATCATCTTCACCTAAGGAAACATCACCAACCTGCATCCAGACTATGTCAAAAAGACATAGCAAGAGTAGTATCAGTATAAACCACACATACTGATAGGCATCATCAGTCAACCCGACGCCCACCACATAACATAAGAAAACAACCAGTAAGATCATGCAATAAAACCCCTCGCTTCTCCACCTTTACCCTATCTAGAAAACCAACAAATCACGCTAGTACTCTAACTACTAACCATTTTTCCGGTCAACCTACTTACTAGGTTCTCGATCATAGCCTAATCATTCTAATACATAGAAAAGTCCCCAATTACAAATACAAGTGTTCCAACTAACCGCTCACGTCAAACCCTTACTTCTTCTTCATATCACCCAGTCATGGCCACATAGTACATTACGTCACACTTTTTAACCCCTAACCACAAATCCCTTTCTCCAAAGTGAAATCCACCTAAGCCCTTACAACATGTACACTATTCCCACTCCTTTCCAATACAACACATGACACCCCTACTCGAACATTAATAATCCTTTGAAACGTCGACTCCCCACCTCCGTATCACCTCCCGATTGGGTGTGCCCTTTCGGTTCACTTTTCATCAAGATACATACCAAGTCTACTCAACATAGAAGAACAATCAAACATATGACCTCATAACCATAAAACAACTCCGGGAAATACAACATCAATTATCATTATGAACCACGTTCAATTTCACTTCCCTTAGATATACAATTATATCACATCATTGGTCCTCTCATGGAACCCAAACCCAAACTGTTAGCATACCAGAACATGGTACTCAATCCAAATATTATGCCGGAACATGGCAACCGATCCAAGTTAGTGTGTCGGAACGCAACACCCGATCTACAATCACAATCACAATGTATATCTTCGCAAATCATACAACAAGAGTGATTCACAACATATAGTTCTTTGTTCATACTTATTACATTAAGGGTGATTAACAAGCATTGTTCACATACATGCACATATTATAATGAACAAGAACAAACATACCTCACACAAACATAGAATCACAACAATCCCAATGAACTATTCATCGACGTATATCATGTAAGCATTAATTCGACCATACCTAGCCCTAGTTAATCATCTAAGGCTTCTTCCCAGGATTTAATCATATTTCGTTTGGTGCACGAAGGACTACACATGAATCCTATCATTGATTTACATATATTACGCAATGAGCACACATTTATAACTACTCAATTCATAAAACCTAGCCTACCTGGGAGCCAATCAGCTGGACGGAGTTATTGACTTCGATTCCTATTTTCCTGGCTTTGTGACGGTGATCTTGGCCGGAAATCTGCAACCCGTCGATCTCCTTACTCTAGAAGCCTCATTCTCCTTCTTTCCCCAGCTTAGAGCAACTTTCTAAGGGTTTCTAGGATGTTTTACGACTAATTTAGGTATTTTAAGAAGAAGGAGAAAATAAGATTTCACATTATTTACATTCTGTCTCTCCTATCCTGCTCTGGAGCCAACTTGACCCGCCGTGGCGCTGCTGCCCTAGCAGCATCTGTCTCGCTCTGGCAGGACAATGGCCTAAAATTTTCCCGAGTTTTGTTTCTCTTAAATAACGACGGTTTGGGTCGTTACAGTTCAGGGTTTTAATTTACACTTCCAGAAGGTGTTAGACACTTGAAATGTCCATTGACCTACGACTTGACTAAA
Source organism: Solanum tuberosum (assembly GCF_000226075.1). Taxonomy (NCBI): domain Eukaryota; kingdom Viridiplantae; phylum Streptophyta; class Magnoliopsida; order Solanales; family Solanaceae; genus Solanum; species Solanum tuberosum. The sequence goes on from NW_006239065.1 coordinate 104,042, forward strand.
TATTTGACTAACTGTTAAAAAATTAATCAAGAAGAGAGAAACTTATTTTTGACTTAAAAGAAAATAAACTATGCTTAAATACTTCAATTAAACATAAAAAAGGCTAACTTTGAGAATTTGTTTAAATTAAGTCAAATCAAACAAAACAAAGTTAGAGTTAATACAATAAGAAAATAAGTAAGAAAAGGGAAAAAATGTTGAATTTGGATATCTTTGCCAAAATTCCACATCTGATTGGGCTTTAGGCCGGAAACTTGTGCTATATCTAAAAATGGACCTTGTTGAAAATTCAAATGGGGTTCAGCCCATTTAAATCTTCTTCCACCTGCCACTTTAATTATTTTGGGCTGCTGCCCAAAAGACTTGGTCTTCAGGCCCATTTTCTCTCCCAAACAATTGTGTATGCACCAAGTGTATATTACTGTATATGAGTCGTATCTTTTGAGCCATCTTCTTGTATATCGGGTTGTATACCAAATGTATAGAACCTAATCAACTTCCTAACACATGTATTTCCTTATTTGCACCTGTATATAAGTATTTTGAGTTGTATATCAGTGTATATTGTTGTATACATTATGTATACAACCCATTTTTGGACTTTCCAGGACTTGTAATTAATTTCCAGGCCATATTTGCCGCATTCAACATGTTCATCAGCTTCGCAATTTGCTATGCGGCTGACTCGAGAGGAATAAAATGAATTTGGGCCTTTATGGCCCATTTTGAAATACAATGGAGAATTGATTTGAGCCTAATTTGGACTCCAGATTGATTTCATGCATAGAAAAATAATAAGGAAATGTTAGTATCCAATTACATCATTATCAATCTTACCAACACAATTTAATGCATTAGCACATGGATTACGACTTATATGACCAACAAATAATTTAATCAATATGACAAATGAAGCAGTACGAGGAAAAACACAAAATATAATTAAGATAATTTAAGCTTTAACTTAAAAAATAGACAAGTAACATCTAGTTGATACAATCTCAAAGAGGCATGGATGGTCCTAAGATAAGTCACTACAAATTGAACATCAACAAATCAAAATCATTTTAACGAGGGAAATTTATATCAAACCAATCATATAAATAAGAAATTGAATTCCACGATGTCAACTTATTGTTTTTCATGATTTAAATGATATAGGGGGGAGGTAACTTATAACAATTGATAAGGGAAAAAAATCCAAAATTAGGAACACCTTACTAAGTTGAGAATATATGAATCACGTATGGCAGCATGATGAAATCACTTTAGCACACCTAATCATACATCAATAAACACGTATGACTAAGGTAATCAAGATAAAGACTGAAGATCGACATACTCACAGGTTCTATAGAAGGAATGCAAAATACTAGGGAGAAGCTCAAGATGCACACAACTAAGGCAATAAAAAATTCATATAAGAAAACTAAGGACTCTTTAAAGCTTAACATATAAACAAGGAAAGATCAGATAAGGAAACATTTTGAATTATCAATTATTGTGACTTATAGTACTTTTTACGTAGTTTACAAATATTTAAATTTCATTTAAAAAATTGAACCATGCGCAAATTCCCGGTCAAAGTTAAACTGTTTGGCTCTCAAAAATGAAAAGTATCACATAAATTGGGACAGAGGGAGTATCTTTTATGTAATTTTTATTAAAGATATTTATGATTTCATTTTATTAATTTTTTTAAAAAAATTAAAAATTAAATTAAATCAAATATATAAAAAAAGAAATCAGAAAGTATAATTATTAAGTAATGATAATAATGAAGAGATTAGAGAAAGAGATTTCTTTGTTCTTTAATTGTGATTAAAAACCTTGTTAAATTAAATTATATAGTAGTATTATATTTAAAATTCAAAATATAAACTTAATTTTAAAAGATCCGTATTAATTTTTTAAAGCTAAGTAGAAATAGCTTAATAAAATCGGTAGATAAAATTTGAGCAAATCTTCGTGTTCTGGGTACTGAAAAAGAATCCAGTGATTTTTCAAGGTATGCAGATTCTAATCCTATTTTTAAATTTCTTTGCTTGGGGTTTAAAAAGATTTAAGTTATTTTCAACAAAAACTCCAAACAATACTTCTTTATTTTTGCTAAATTTTTCTTCTTTTACCCTAATTTTAAAAAATAATAATAGGAAAAATCCCTTTGGCCATAAAATTTGGCCAAAATGGTATTTTACCTTTGTTATTTTACCTTTTTGAACATTTTTATCCTTTTAACTTTAATGCCTTTTAATTAAAAAAGGAAAACAGATCAGTTTGTTTTAAAATAAAAAAAAGATATTATAAATTTTTTAAATTTCTGGCCAAATTCTGATCAAATTTCCTGGCCCTTTAGCATTAGTCATAAAATATATAAAACCTTGATTTGTTGAAAGTGACATTCATTTATTGTTGTCAATAAAACATTTTTTGTACTACATTTAAGGGTGCTTTTTAGCATAGACTAGTGGATCCACTTAGTAGTCATGTTCTATACCCTCGGCAAGGTATAGGACGACCCTGGTAGCGTGAGGAAAAATGATGTATCATCACAATAGCTCTTAAGTGATGGTTGTCGGTTAGAGAAACTCCCACAAAAGTATTTTTTATTCTTATATACACATAAGTATTTTGTATTTTTATATACATTCCAAAGGTTATATTGTATCTTTGCATACATTCATAGTTACTATGGTATTTCTAAATACACAGAGTTGCTATTCATGTTTTAAAAGATTTTCTTTATATTGCATTTACATTATTGCTTTATATTGGAATGAGTTCAGTTGAGTTGAGACCAGGTTTGTTCTTTCAGTTCCTTTCAAGCTTATGTCTTGTTTTAGTATTCTCCTCGCATGCTCATACATTCAATGAACTGATGCCATTTTTCCTGCATCTTTTAATGATGCAGATACAGGTAACCAGGATCAACATCCAGCGCATCGTTGATTCTAGTTGAGCTTCAGAGTTTGTTGGTGACTTTCCATGCTTCCGGAGGATCCCCTTTTATTGCTTTCAGTATGTTTATTTCATTAGGTTGTCGTGGGTCTTGTCCCGACGTCCATCTCAGTTTTAGAGGCTTCATAGATAGACAGTCAGATGCTAGTTCTTTAGTCTTTTCATTTTCATTCTATTATGTTGAGATTTGAGTTGCCACTTTGGCTAGTGAATGTTATTTTGATACATTCTCATTTATCTTTGAGACAATTTCTTGTGTTTAAGTCTTTCGCTAAGTAATAAGCCAGGACAAGGGTTCGCTTGGGGCCAGCAATGGTTTTCGAGTGCCAGTCCCGCCCAGGGTGTAGGGCTTAGGGCGTGACAAACTTGGTATCAGAGCACATAGTTCAAGAGTCCTAGGGAGTCTATGAAGCCGTGTCAGTACAGTCCTACTTATCGGTTTGAAGCCCGCCACATCTATAATTAGGAGGCTGCGACACTTAGGAATGTTCTCACTTCTTTCATACTCATTTCGTGTGATAGAGTTAATCTATATAAAATTTTCTTTCTAACTAGTGCTTGCGCGTGTCTTTCAGATCATGCCTCCACGAAAATCAGTCAGAGGTCGTCTGGCCAGAAGAAATGTGGAACCACAGGAACAAGGGGTACCTAATGCACTAGAAGTGCAACCCCAATGAGAGGTCACCAATGCCGAATTCTGTGAAGCTATCCGGATGTTGAGCCAAGTTGTGACCAACCAAGCTAGGAAACAGAGAGGGAATCGACTGGAAGTGGCTGACATTTCAAGGATTCGTGAGTTCTTAAGGATGAATCCCCTAAGCTTCACAGGTTCAAGTGTTACTGAGGATCTAGAAAATTTTGTTGAAGAGATATAGAAGGTTTTTGAGATCATGCATGTTGCTGATGCTGAGATGGTGGAACTAGCTGCATACCAAATGAAGGATGTCGCTAGGATTTGGTTTGATTAATGGAAGAAGAACTGAGCTGAGGGTGCACCACTTGTGAGTTGGGCTTGTTTTGAGGATGCCTTCTTGGGGCGTTTCTTCCCCCGAGAACTGAGAGAAGCAACGGTACGAGAATTCCTCACTCTTAAGCAGGATTCTTTGAGCTTTCATGAGTACAGTCTGAAGTTCACACAACTTTCACGGTACGCTTAAGAGATGGTTGCTGACATGAGGAGCAGGATGAGTTTATTCGTTGCTAGGTTGTCTCGCCTGTCAAGCAAGGAAGGCAAGGCAGTTATGTTAATAGGGGATATGGACATAGCAAGGCTAATGATCCATGTACAACAAGTTGAGGATGAAACACTGAGGGATAGAGAAGAGTTTAAGAATAAGAGGGCTAAGACATCAGGGAATGAGTCCGGGAAGCAAAAGAATAATGTGAACCTGTCTTCCTTCCAAAAGAAACAAAAGGGACATGCTCCATCATCTGCTAGTGCACCTGCACCAAAGAACAAAAGTGAGTACAATAGTCATAATTTCAAAGCTAAACCTGCCTATTCTTAGGGTAGTATGGCAGAAAGGGGTAATCAGCCTCCTGCATGTGCTAAGTGTGGTAGGAACCACTCAGGGATGTGTCGTGATCGCTCCACTGGTTGCTGCAAGTGTGGACAGAATGGTCATTTTATGTGAGAGTGTCCAAAGAACAAGCAGTGAAATGGTAATGGGGGAAATAGAGCCCAGTCTTCTTCAGTTGCTCCACCAGACAGAGTTGCATCTAGAGGAGATACTTAAGGGGCAGGTGGAGGAGGAAACCGTCTTTATGCTATCACTAGTCGGCAAGAGCAAAAGGATTTTTTAGATGTTGTCACTGGTATGATCCAAGTCTTTAACTTTGATGTTTATGCTTTGCTAGATCCTGGAGCGAGTTTATCCTTTGTAACTTCGTATATTGCGATGAATTTTGATATTCTTCCTGAAAAACTTAGTGAGCCCTTCAGTGTTTCTACACC